>NC_084482.1:224414942-224664942 GCF_030035675.1 Rhineura floridana | reverse complement strand
TTTGGGATCACCTTTATTTGAGAACCAGCATTAGATGAATGAGGATCAAGGTATTCTTTTAGAACAGGAGTCGCCAACCTTCTTGGGCCCATGACCACATTTGCAAAGTGGAGAAACTGTCATGGGCATCACACACACACACACACACCACAACCTATAACACTGGCTACAACACAATGTGTCCATCAAGTCCAATTTCAGCAGTGCGAAGAGACTCTGTGGGTGGCAGGAATGGCCTGTGTGGGCACATATTCACCCGTGGGCCCTAGGAATAAAAATTATTTGATAACAAAACACTCTGGCAAGGAAGGTTTTTGCAAATACACTGCCTCTCATAAAAGCATGGCAGTTATAAATCAGAATTCCCAGCATTCCTAGTCCCATGTTACATGAGGAGCAGACAACTTTTTGTGGTCAAGTGCCCCTCAGGGGGTTGCGTGCCAGCAAAGGGTGGAGCCAGAGATGAAAGTGTTTGGAACAACCTAACCAGAACAAACTGCATTCTGCTTTAGTTTTCACTTCAGAGTATGATTTATGATTTATTTAATTATTAGATTTATATCTCGCCCTATCTCCCAGTAGGGCAGCAGAGTATATTCCCAGTCCAATTCAGGTCTACTCAGAAGTAAACACAATGGATTTAATCGGGTTGTTCTGAAATAAGTATATAGAGGATTGAAAAAATACAGTGACTCAGGTAGGCATGTTGGAGAATTACAATGAAAATGGAAAACTAAACTGAAATCCGGCAGTTTGCATGTTCCTCTGTGGTCAGGAATGGAAATCAGTCAAGTGAAAATTATCAGGACTCATTTGAATCGTTAGTTTTTTTAGAACAGCTGGTATAGCACAGTGGGGAGGAGAGCCTGGCTGGGAGTCCAGAGTCTGTGAGTTCAAATCCCCGCTCGTGTCTCCTGGGTGTCTAGGACCAGCTAAAGATCACCCCACAGTGAGTGGCTCAGGGGTTACGTGCCCTGCCACCTGTGCAGCCGTGGGCAAGCTGCATAGTCCCAAGGAGCCCAGTTGCCCCCCAGCTGGCAGTTGCGGACAAGGAAGGGGCTGGCTTGTGCAGCTGTGGCAAGCTGAGCAGGCCCTAGCCGGCTGGGGAGGACTAGCCTCAGAGGGAGGCAATGGTAAAGCCCGTCTGCATACTGCTTACCATAGGGTATCATAGGGTAGCCATAAGTTGGGGACTTGAAGGCAGTCCATTTCCATTTTGTTTTTTTTAGTCAGCAAATTGAACGTAATAAAGCTTTTTACACTGTTTTGACATTTCCTTTATACTGAAGTGAATGTGACTTTCGTAACATGTTAAATAGCAGATAGCAAGACTAACAGCATAGTATTTGTAGCAAACCAAACTGTAGCAGAACATACAGTGCTGACTGGGAGAAATACAGGCTTATATGCTGGCTTTGTTTCCCTGAGAGATACAAGGAGGACCAATGATGTCTTTGTATGTCACCACTGAAGTTATGGAAGTGTAGTTAACAAGTCAGCAACCTGGGTTCCTTCGAATCTATCCAATATATAATTTCCCAAACAGTAAAGCTTCACCAAAGGTTCCTAACTGGCCGGAGGAAAATAACAAACATGGAAAAGAAGCGAAGGAACAGGGTAGGAGAGGCAAGACAAGGGACCTAGCTGGCTTAGAAGGCACGTACTTCCATGAGGTGAGGTGGACTTGAGAGCAGCAGAGCGTAGGCTTGATTGAGAAGACTGAACTAACCTCATGCAAAATTTTCCTCAAACCTCAATTATGCACGTTTTATCAAAGTTACAGGCAAAACTACTTGTGATATTCAACATTACATGATTTTTTTTAAAAAATGTTAATAGGAGTTACTGAGGGGATTGATTAGAATTGGGTCTGTGGGACATGGGGGAAGAGTTTGTTTGTTTGTTTATTGCATTTATATACCACCCCATAGCCAAAGCTCTCTGGGCGGTTTACAACAATTAAAAACATTAAAAACAAATGTGCAAATTTAAACCATTAAAACCCATAAAAACCAATAAGCAAGTTAAAAACATGTTATTCAAATGCTGTTAAAATGCCTGGGAGAAGAGGAACGGCTTGACCTGGGGCTGAGAAGATAACAGGGTTGGCGCCAGGTGCACCTCATCAAGGAGATGAATTCCATAATTTGGGGACCACCACTGAGAAGGCCCTCTCCCTTGTTGCCAGACTCCCAGCTTCCCTCGCAGTAGGCACCCAGAGGAGAACCTTTGATGTTGAGCATTGTGTACTGGTGGGTTCATGTCAGAATAGGCGTTCCATCAGGTATTGTGGTCCCAAGCCGTGTAAGGCTTTATAGGTTAAAACCAGTGCCTTGAATCAAGCTCAGAAACATACAGGCAGCCAATGAAAGCGGGCCAGAATTGGTTTTATATGTTCAAACCGTCTGGTCCCTGTTACTAATCTGGCCGCTGCATTTTGCACAAGCTGCAGTTTCTGAACCTTTTTCAAAGGCAACCCCACGTAGAGCTCATTGCAGTAATCTAGCTTGGAGGTTATCAAAGCATGGACAACTGAAGCCAGGTTATCCCTGTCCAGATAGGGACATAGCTGGGCCACCAACTGGAGTTGGTAGAAGGCACTCCGTGCCACCAAGGATACCCGAGCCTCAAGTGACAAAGATGGTTCTAGGACAGCCTTTCCCAACTAGTGGGCCACCAGATGTTGTTGGACCACAACTCCCATCAGCCTCAGCCAGCATTGCCAATGGCCAGGAAAGATGGAAATTGTGGTCCAACAACATCTGGTGGCCCACTAGTTGGGAAACGCTGTTCTAGGAGAACCCCCAAGCTATGAACCTGCTCCTTCAGGGGGAGTGCAACCCCATCCAGGACAGGTTTACCTGTTCCTGATGAAAATATCTCCCATCATGACCTTACTGGAGCTGCTATTTGGCATGGGACAGAAATGCTTATTGGCCCCAGCAAGATTCCATAGATGGAAATACTGTTTAACATTTGATCCTCTGTCTTTATGGAAAGATGGTGCCTCATTCCAAATGTACCAAGAGCTGCCGCCCTGGGGACGTCAAGGTCATACGGGAAGGAGAGCCGCTTTGCTGTTACAATTGTGCTCCCTGTCTGGAAGGGACAATCTCCACCACGGAAGGCAAGTCAGGAAAGAGCAGCCTTTAAGGAGTAGGGCAAGTTTTCATTAGACATCTTTGGAACTTAGTGTTGGAAACAATGGTGGTGGGACCAGGACAGCTTGAGGAGGGATTCCTCAATCTCCTCCCCCACAATTTTCTTTTTCTTTCTTTCTTTCTTTCTTTCTTTCTTTCTTTCTTTCTTTCTTTCTTTCTTTCTTTCTTTCTTTCTTTCTTTCTTTCTTTCTTTCTTTCTTTCTTTCTTAGATTTATATACCGCCCGACTAGCAATAGCTCTGGGCGGTGTACAACAGAAAATACAAAATACATCTCATAAAAGTGCATAATAAATATTACAAAAACGTATAAACATCCTTGCCCCCCCCCACTCACACATTCTTGGGTCATGCTTGAACCACACGTCTGTTACTGTCATGTTTGGCAATGACAAATCCCCTATGGCTTTATTTGGAATTTGCTCAGTTAAAGCTTGAGTTGGCACTCTTGGTGCTATTGACGCCATCTTCCTACAGGCTCCCTGCCACAGGACAAGAGCCTCTGGCCCCATCAGTTCCCAAATGAAAACAGAAAATTTCAGGTGTTTCCACTTCTGTAGAGGAAGACCCGTATCTCAATGGTGGAAAAACTGCTTTAAGTGTGGAATGTTCAATGTCCGACATCTCTAGGTATGGCTGGTTATGTCCCGTGATTGGAATACTGGAGAGCCACTGCCCGTCAGTGTAGACGATATTGAGCTACATAGACCAATGGTCTAGATCAGGATAAGGCAGATTCCTATGTTCCTATGGCCTCCCCCAGATCTGCCTGAAGGATAACTGAAGAGTAGGAGGGCACTGAGACCTTCCCACACACTTCAGTTTTCACCTGTGGCATGTATATTTTCACAACAAAAAGTATGTTTTGTAGAATGTATTAGAACACTTACATTTGTGGATATAGGAGAACTGCTGAAATTGCTCTTCTTTTCAGACGCAGGTGACTGCACCAAATGTCCAGAAGATCAGCATCCAAACAAGGACCAAAATCAATGTATCTCCAAAATTATCACATTCCTGTCCTATGAAGAATCTTCAGGCATCCTCCTGGTTTCCTTTGCCCTTGTCTTGTCCTTAATCACAGGCTTTGTGTTAGGAATCTTCATTAAATACAAGGAAACCCCAATAATCAAAGCCAACAACCGGGACCTCTCCTACATTCTCCTCACTTCCCTACTTCTCTCCTTTTTGTCCTCCTTCCTCTTCATCGGCCAACCAAGCAAAGTGACTTGCCTTCTCCGACAAACAGCCTTCAGCATCATCTTCTCAGTTGCTGTGTCTTCTGTGTTGGCAAAAACCATCACTGTGGTGCTGGCCTTCCTAGCCACAAAACCAGGGAACAGGGTGAGGAGATGGCTGGGGAAGAGTTTGGCCAACTCCATTGTCATTTCCTGTTCCAGTGTCCAAGTTGTCATCTGCACTATCTGGCTGGGGATCTCTCCTCCATTCCCAGATGCTGACATGCACTCCCAACCAAAAGAGATCATCCTGCAATGCAACGAGGGGTCTGATGCCATGTTTTATAGTGCCCTTGGCTACATGGGCTTCCTGGCTGCCATATGCTTCATGGTGGCTTTCCTAGCCAGGAACCTGCCTGGAGCCTTCAATGAAGCCAAGCTGATCACCTTCAGCATGCTGGTCTTCTGCAGTGTTTGGGTCTCCTTTGTGCCCACCTACCTGAGCACGAAAGGAAAATACATGGTAGCCGTGCAGGTTTTCTCTATCTTGGCTTCCAGTGCTGGGCTGCTGAGCTGTATCTTCATTCCCAAATGCTACATTATTGTACTTAGGCCTGATCTGAATACAAAGGAGCACTTGACCACAAAAATGAAGGATGGCATCTGATTCTTAGTACATTTCTATCCCTCTTGGGAATCTATCTAGATTGGCAATAATTACTACAACAAGGGTGTGGAACCTCCAGCCTGCCAGGCAATTTCACCCAAACTATGCCCACATGCCCCATACCTGATATCATATGTGGTCTCTGCTGTGGGGCAGGTAGAGACACAATTTGACTTCCTGTGGAAATTACTTCTACATAGGGAACTAATCCACATAGCTCATCCCTGCAGAAAGCAGTTTTATCAGCCCTATATCTGATGCTGGCAAAACCCCTTGCGCAACAGTTCCCAACCAGTTACCTGTTGGGAATTATTGGGAAGCACTGCACAAGGAACTTTGGTTAGTGGCTGGGTCAAAACACTAGCCAGTCATCTGATGCCATAATGAGAGATGACTAAAAGGAGAGTTGTTCCAGCCAGCTGTCAAAATTGGCCTGTGGGGGTGGGGTCAATCTGTCCTGCTGGACAAAAAATGTTCCCTACCCATGGAATGCAAGCTATTTGTCATGGAGTGGCTATTATGAGCTGCTCTTATATCGCTTCACTTTACAGATAACCCCAAAGAAACACTCATGACCAATGAAGGTGAATGCACAGTGATGAGAGAATGGCCTCAGGTCCTTGTGATTAAATGTTTTGCAAGTGTCACATAATCAGAATAACCTGATTCCAACTAAATTCCTCTTAACATGCCAGAGTGACTCCATCTTTGTAGCTTATATTCTGCACATATAAAATTGTCTTCCTGTTGCTCATCAGAACCTAGATTTGGCCCACTGTAAGCATGTTCAGAGTTGAATCTCGAATATTTGGTGGAAAGTAAGGGACTTTGCTTTTTCACTTTCTATTTCACTTTCTTTGGTTCTGTGATTACATTTTGTAAATATTTGTCTCCCCCCTCACTGCCTGTAAGGAAAAGATAGCAATTTCATTTTCATTTATGCACCCTACTGTGCACTGATGTTTTGCAAGAAATTTTGCAATCCAGCATTTTGCCTGTTAAATCTCTCAGCATTTTAACAACTTTATCTGTTTATGTACTATTCGTCTTCTGGAATAACCTACACTTTGTTCATCTTGGGAATCAGGAGCTGCTTCATCTATATGAGTCTATGGTAGCTTATGCTTATGACTATGATAAACTTATGATTATACGTGTCGGGCATGCTCAGAAAGAACCATCAGTGTTCTAAAAACTAGACTTACAGCTGTTTGGCTTGGCTAATCAGAGGGCTGCACCCACAACAGACCTTTCCCCCCTCCCTCTTCCTCCCTACTCCTCCCCTTGCAGATAGTTTCAGCTATCCTAAGCATGATTGCAGAGGAGTAAATCCCATTGAACTCAATAAACATGCAAATGATCAATCCATTCTCAGCAGTCTTGCACAGGATCCCATTTCTTACTTCTCAGATTAAAACGCAGAGAAATTCACTAATAGGCAAAAAAAAAACCTTGCAGTTTTAGAATGCACCTATAGCCAACAGATATTTCTATCAAACTTTAAAAAGCAGGGAAATTGGGCAGCTATAGTGAATGTACCAGGGGAGCAGGAGACCTGACCTCCTATCTGAGATATTGTACTGCTCTACAAATTTGTAAAAATGCGAACACAATTTGGGTTGGTCTTTCACAGTGCAATCCACTTCCTGTGTAGCTTGGAAGAATTTGGTGACATGTGCCTCTGAGCGGTAAGTGGTGGACACCAATCATTTAGTGTTATTGACCTGAGCCGTTTCCCACCCAACTTCTCTCTGGCTAGTTCCCCTGAAAAGATATTTCAAGGTAGAGAACTCAGAGTCTGATGGGCCTGACAATAGGCCCCAATACAACACTGATGGCAAGAGCCCTTAGCTGGTGGCCACAACTATGCACTGTGTGAAGAAATATTTGCCATTGTCTGTCCTGAATCTTCCAACATTTCTTCTTGAATGTAAATTCCAGTGGCTTAGGATATAGCATATGTCGCTCTCACTCTGGGCCTGCCCCCACTACTCCTCTGGAACAACCCTTTTCCAGGGCTCCCACCAACATATGTTGCACTGGTTTTGGTACATCGGGTTGGCTCCTGCCTTGGGCCAGTATATTTGAAGCTGAACCAGGTTTGGGGAATTATGGTAGCATGGGCCAGAGGAGTCAGGAACTGGCCAGCTGAGCTAGGGATCCATCACATCCTGAGCCCCTCAGCCCAGAAAATCTTAGCTCAGGATTGCTTCCTTAAATGCATAAGGAAAGGACGAAAAAGAAGTCCCTGCTCTGCCAGAGCTTTCCTCCTCTGCTGAAGTCAGTAGACCCCACTGTGGGAGGAGAGGGGAAGCCCCAAGTACAGCCAGCATCTGCTCTGCATGGTACAGGCATACCCTGCTTTAACGTACACAATGGGACCGGAGCGTGTATGTAAAGTGAAAATGTACTTAAAGTGAAGCAATTATCTATGCATGTACTGCACTGCAATCGCCACTAGATGGCAGTGGCGCCATGCCATTAAGTGTCCATAATTGTGAAGCGCGCGTACGTTAAGCGGGGTATGGTGGCGTATGGAGCATGTAGGTTATAGCGAGGCGACGTCAAGTGAAGCGGCATTAAGTGGGGTATGCCTGTATCTCAGGACAAGCTCTGGGGTCACAGCTGAAGTCATCTCTGCCCTGCAGCTTCCCTCTCTTGCGATCTCAACCAAAGATCTTGGGGAACTAGAGAAGACAATATTGGATCCACATTTTAATTTCTTTTCATAATGTTCATAATGTCCATCAGTAACTAAGTCATGCTGTGTGACTGGTCACATACAGTATACACCCTAAAAAAAGAATCACCACTAGTGCCCGTGGGTGCCCATATGCCCAGAGACACGCATCCCTGGCATGCACAGGGTGAGGATTCCTTTCCCCTAGCTGAAGATAGGCTTGAAAGAGTATTACATTGCAGCCAACAGCAAAGATTGTGGTGTGTGTGTGTGTGCCCATAGCAGTTTCTCCATTTGTAAATGTACTGTGGGACCCAGAAAGGTAAGTGACCCCTACTCTAAAAGAATAGCTTGATCCAGGCTCATTTGATGGTGATTTTGAAAGGTCAGGCCAAGCTCACCTTTTCCCTCTCTGACTTTCCTCAGAAGATGAGTTCTCACAAACATGTTTTCCTCCAGCTCATCACCTGCTCCTCAAACCACACCGAGAGTCCATGGAAGTGGAGAGGCAATGCTTCCCCTTATAATTACCAAACACATAGTGATTTATTTACCCTCTTCTTTTGGCCAGAACTCAAGGGATATATACACCCCCCACCAAGTTCACCTTTGAGTCCAATGTCAGAAATGAGAGCAGCATGAAGTAACTTCACATAACAAGCCTGCAATTGCCTGGTGTACATTTAAGTGTCTCCTCCTGTGCTGAGCTTTGAGGCAGGCAGGGACTCTGCTGCTGTGAAGGTATCATCACTCTGTTTTGTAAAGTTATTGGGGCTTGCAGGAGACTTTGGCCTTCTAATTAGCTGCTTACTAAGTTGAGAACAGTTGTAACAGAGGCAGTGACAGCCAGCAGGCCCTGAGTGATGCTCTTGCTAGTGTTGCTGCTGTATCTGCTGTTACCAGGTACAGTCGCCGGGATACTGAAGACGAAATGCCCATTGAACCTCATAAGGGATGTTCCAGATGCAGTGAATTATTACAAGCCAGGAGACCACCTCATAAGCGGGCTCATATCTACGTCACATGCTCTTTTTTTCCCGGACAATTTCTACACATCACCCCAAATTGTGATTTATGGGTAAGCCCAATCTGTTTAATGCGATTATACTCACCTTTGCTGTTGTCCACTCCAGTAATCCTTATTTGACTGGGTCAAGCCCTGAGTTCTGGAACTTGTCCATGGTTAATCACTGGAGACAGAGAATGCCAGCCTATTGCCTCCATCCTTTATTTTCCAGCTGCAAAAACCAGTGCATCTTTCTATTATTAATAAACAAAAGCTGAATCTTGGAAACTCTGAGAGTTATATGTTCCAAGTTCTTGAGTCAGAGGTTGGGAGGATGGCCTGATCTGGCCAGGGTTGGACTGCCCTGAAAGGAGCTTGTGGAAACTCCTGGCTTCAGCACTGTAACAGATGGCTAGGAGTGCCTTTTCCCAGTGCCAAATACCAGCTCCAGCCCCTTTGGGACAGAGATGACTTGGCCAAGGGAGTCCTTGCTCTGGTAACTTTCAGACTGGGTTAGTGCAATGCCCTCTGCCTGGGGCTGCTCTTGAAAATAATGCAGAAACTTCAACTGGGTTGCAGCAGCCAGATTACTGACAGTTGTTCCATTAAGAATTGCCTATACCATCTTATCAGTAGGCCCATTCCCAGAGCTTGGAAAAGTTACTGTTTTGAACTACAACTCCCATCAGCCCAATCCAGTGGCCATGCTGGCTGGGGTTTATGGGAGTTGTAGTTCAAAAAAAGTAACTTTTCCAAGATCTGTCCATTCCACACAATATAGAAACTGGACCTTTAGTGTTGTAGCACCTATCCTATGGAATTCCCTCTCCTAAAATATTAGATAGGCACCATCACTGATGTGTCTTTGACACCAACTGAACTTCTTCTCTTCCAATAAGCCTTATATGTAGCGACCTCTATCCCAGTCTGCATCTATATCTGAATTGTTTTTAAAGTGTTTTAAAGATGGGTTTTTTTTGTTTCATAGCTTGTTGTTTGCCACCTGGCCTCCTGTAGGAGGAAGGGCAGTACGTAAATTTAAGAAATAACTAAAGAAATATGGTCCCAATTCAAAAGCAGCTCCACTGGCTACAATTCATTTCTGGACCAAATTCAAAGTGCTCAAATTAGCCTTTAAAGTCTTAAACAACTTAGGCACCAAAAATCTGAAATACCATCTCCATTCCTACAGACCTTCTTGGCTATTAAAATCAGCAAGGGGGGTTCACTTGGTAGTTCCACTGCCTTCAGAAATTTGGGGTCTGGAGGCCTGGGAGAGGTCACTCTCTGTGGTGGCCCCCAAGTTGTGGAATTCCCTTCCCATAGAAGCCGGCACTTTTTTATGCAGTTTATGTGATAAGGAAAGATACAGCTCTTTACCTTGGGTTTTGAAACTTGAAACACGTATTTATAAGGCCGACCCTATTTTTGTGACTGCAATTTGTTTTAAACTATTTTAAATGTATTTTTGATTGCTGTTAACTTTTATATGTTTGATTGCTGCTAATTATATTTATTCTTGGAGTGAATTAAACAAAAGTATTGCCCATCTGAATGGCCATACTTTGTCATATCCCTCTGAAGTGATGGGTGCACCTTCACTGTCCCCAAAGGAGAGATACCATTGGCCTCTCATTTTACCTTCTCTAATGAAAGGCGGGTCTCCCTTCCTGAGGGAACTGATTGACAGAACATTTCCCAACTGGAACTGCTTAAGATTTTTCTCCACACCTCGAATAGTTTTTGTTGTGACTGGAAACAGGGAATCTATACTAGGCTTAAGCAACTGCCAAGAGCATCTCTCGGCATCTTCCAAGGACTTCCCACCCTCAGTGCAGGAAAGGATAAGGCCCCCAAACTTTCAGTTACTCTCACTTGCAAAAAGGAGACAAAGGTTTTAGCGTTGGGCACCCTATAACTAGATGGGCTCAAGGGTGACAGCACTATTTAAAACTTTTATTTAATTAAAATATTTACCCATTCAGAAGCCAGGTTCTCTATTTCACATGGAGTTTCATCCATTCCTCCTCCCTTTTTAAAAGAAGCAAACTCTAGGAAAGCTACTTCTCCCCTTGAAGAAATGCCCCATCCTTCCACAAACTTTCCATGGCACAAGTGATCAAATGTGCTTTTGTCTAGTTTTAAGTGCCAATAAGCTATTTGCCTCACAACAAACACATGGGAAGGATTTGCTGTTTTGGTTCATTTATGCTCAGATCTGTTCCAACTCTGATGTATCTTTATTAGCAAAATCCAGAGACTAAGGATTAACAAAGCAAGAATTTGACACATTTTCACGGAATGGAAAATGACATAACACATACTTTGTTGCAGGGTAGAAGAGTACATAGCATACTGGTATCTCCTGTCCTTCCAAATTGCCATTCATGAGATTAATCAGGATCCCAGGATCTTACCCAACATCACCCTCGGCTATGATATCTATGAGAATTATTTCACTGCAAGAATGACTTACGATGCCATGACAGATCTGCTCTCTACTGGGCGGGCAAATGTTCCAAACTATAACTGTGGAAGACAGAATAAGCCACTAGTTTTCATTGAGGGGGTTGGCTCAGACATCTCACTCCAAATTTCAGCTATGCTGGGAATCTACAAAATCCCCCAGGTATGAATACAAGGGATGGGTGAGAATTTCACTGAAATCTGATTTAGCATTGTATTTTTCAATGGTCCACATATTCTCCATCTTTGCAGAGCAATCCTATTTCCTATGAACTTCAGTGGGTTTCTTCTGACACCAGTTTTATTCCCCCCCACCTGGAATATTCCGTCAAATGTTCTTTCATTGATTTTACACACGGCATAGCCCAGCAATACAGAACTCTCTGTCTGTCTGTCTGTCTGTCTTTCTGTCTGTCTCTCACCCACCCCGTATCACACGAATAATGCAAACTCCAAGTGGGAGGAAGCAAGCCAAGTCTCACCCATGTTGACTCTAGGCTTGCCAAGGAGGAGGAGATGGAGGCACTGAAAGATGCTTTCCTCTTTTCCTTTCCAAAAAGAAAAGAGCTGGTCTCTGCTTGCTAACCTGACCAGCCTCTGTCACATCAGAGGAGGAGGAGGTGAAACTGCTTTCCTTTCCTTTATCAATATTTGTTGTTGTTATGTGCCTTTAAGTCGATTATGACTTATGGCGACCCTATGAATCAGTGACCTCCAATATCAATATTAATATCGATATTTTTGGAGAGGGGAACAATCAGACCCCTAAAAACAGCAGATAGTGGACAAAACAGCTAAAAGATGCCACCCCTAATTAATACACAGGCACAGGTAATCTGCAGACAATAACTTCTTTACCAGAGTAGTCATTCAGAGAATGAGGGACTGCCCTTTCAACCATAATAGTCACCCAATAGCAGGCATGTGGATACAGAGCACCGATGAAATCCCCCCTGCTCCTACTGAAGGGCTTGTCCTGCTGTGGGAACAATAGAAGGAAGGAAGCCTCTTGGAAGTTACAACAGACAGTTCACAAAGAAGCACTCTGTGAGCTGCTCAGTAGCTTAGTGGGAAAGTACAATGGGGAAACGAGGCATGGATTCCACCTTTGTGAGACTGAAACTCAGAGCCCACAAGGCCTTTTGTTGCTTGTGGGGGAGAGGGTGTCTGTGCTACATTTATGGGTTGCAGTTCTTCTGAGAACAGTCCCTCAGAGCCAGCAGGGTGATATCTGTACTGCCTACTTCTAGCTAAAGCATTTTGAGTTTGAATGGCAATCCTGATCACGATCAGTAAGGACAGGCCCACTTTTACATATTTCCCTTGCAAAGTCTTCAGACATGCTGATGCTGGAGTGGAAACCTACAGCAGTAATTTGTATTCTGTGAATGTTTATATTAATGTTTATATTAATACAGCATAAGACCAGCAATGGCAAGAGATGTAACATGTTTTTCACAGGATGCATGGAATTTCTACGTCATGTAAATATGGACCTGATTAATTGTTTGAGATTAGGTGTGCAGTAGAATCATAGAAGTGTAGAGTTGGAAGGGGCCTATAAAGCCATTGAGTCCAACCCCTTGATCAATGCAGAAATCCAACTTAAACCGTACTAGTGTTGTAGAGCCCACCACCTGCGTAGGTAATTGGTTCCATTGTTGTACAGCTCTTAACTGTTGGGAAGTTTTCCTGAGGTTCTGCCAAAATCTGTCTTCCTGTACAGAAACAGTACACACATTCATTCCTGCTGTAATATATATAAATAATAATAAATAAATTTAATTTATGTGTCGCCTATCTGGCCGATGGCCACTCTAGGCGATGTACACATGGCAAGTACAATAAAATACAATACAACAAAATACAATATAACAATAAAAATTAAGATAAAAACATTGCAGGGTAGGAGGCATTTCTTTTTTTTTTATAATAATTTTTATTCAAATTTTTCCAAAAACAAACAAAACAAAGTAAAAAAAACATAACAATACATCAACAAAAAATGAAAATAAAATAGTTGACTTCCGATTTGTCGCAAATCAGCTATAAGTATATAATATACATCAAACCTGTCCCTTAATGTATACATACAGAGTCCCTTTTCTCCGTAGGCTGTCTTAATTAATTGTCAAATCCCAGTATCATCATTTTATTTTGATCTTTCAACAAAAAGTCTAAAAGAGGCTTCCATTCCTTAAGAAATGTATCTGTCGATTCTTCTCTAAGTAAACATGTCAATTTGTCCATTTCTACTAAATCCATTAATTTCAATAGCCATTCTTCCATTGTTGGTGTTGATTCCATTTTCCACTTTTGTGCATATAATAATCTTGCTGCCGTAATCATATATAATATTATTCTTCCATATTTCTTTTCTATTTGTTTATCCATAAAACCCAATAAAAAAAATTCTGGTTTTGACTGAATATTTATCTTTAGAATTTTTTGCATCTTCCTACCTATCTGTGCCCAAAATGATTTTGCCTTTTTACATAACCACCACATATGATAAAATGATCCTTCTTGTTGTTTACATTTCCAACAAACATTAGAAACATTACTATACATTTTTGACAACTTTTCTGGAGTCATGTACCAACGGTACATCATTTTATAAAAAAATTCTTTAAGATTATAGCATAGTGTAAATTTCAAACCTTTTTTCCACATATTTTCCCATTGATCCATTTGTATGTTATGACCAAAATTTTTTGCCCACTTTACCATACACTCTTTTACTTGTTCTTCCTCCATATCCATTTTCAATAAAAGTTTATACATTTTCGCAATTATATTTTCATCATTTGTACACAATCCTATTTCAAAATCAGATTTACTTATTTCAAACCCATACATTTTCTTGTCCATTTTATATCTTTCTAACAATTGTAAATAGGCAAACCATTGAAAACTATATCCTTCCTTTGTCAGTTGTTCTCTCTCTTTCATTGTATATTCTCCATCTACATTTTCTAATAGTTCTTGATAAGTTAACCATTTCTCTTTTCCAGCCATTTCTCTTCTATAAAACGCTTCTTGACTTGAGACACATTATGGTATTTTCGAATAAAACCTTGGTTTATATCTATTCCATATTTTCAACAGAGGACGTCTTATAAAATGATTGTTAAAGTCTACATTTACTTTTACTTTGTCATACCATAAATATCCATGCCATCCCCACTTCAAATTATGGCCCTCCAAATCCAATAGTCTTTTATTCCTCAATAAAATCCATTCCTTTATCCAGACTAAACAGCAGGCAGCAAAATAAAGTCTCAGATTTGGTAATCCCAGTCCTCCTCTTTCTTTGGCATCTTGTAGTAGTTTAAATTTAACTCTTGGTTTTTTTCCTTGCCATACAAATTTAGAGATATCTTTTTGCCATTGTTTAAAAGGTAAATCAGAGGATATTACAGGTATTGTTTGAAACAAAAACATCATTCTCGGTAATACATTCATTTTTATCACAGATATTCTACCCATTAATGACAGTTGTAGTTTATCCCATTTTAGCAAGTCTTTCTTAATCTCTGTCCATAATTTTTCATAATTATTATGAAACAACTTTGAATTTTTATTTGTCATAATGATACCTAAATATTTCAGACTTCCGGGAAGGGTGACTTAGCCTGTGCCTGCTTTTGAGACGGGCTCCTGCCTCAAAAGAAGCTTATTCAGATATATCAGTCAGATTTTTTCTTTTTTTTGACTGATTAAACTTCTCCCGGGTAGGGAGAAACGAAGAGATTAACCTCAAAGCCTATTTTTGTTGGGACGACCAGATCTCATTAATTTATGGGACGAGGTCCAGCCGACGAAGGTGGGACGGATTTTTAACAACAAGCTCTATCTGGAAAAGCGAACGTTCATCTTATCTTCTAAGAGAGAACGCACTAACAGGCAAGCACCCTTCTTTCTATATTTTTCTTTTACTTGACTTAAATTGTTGCTGTTTAAAAGAGATTTGCCAGATTGATCGGTTTTTGACATCTCACTGGGGAGCCATAACTTCTCTCTGCTACTCACTAATTAATAGCTTATCTCTGTTTTTGTTGCAAAAAGCTGTCCTGGATTTGCATTCTAAAGATATACACTGAAGAGGGATTTCTATTCCAGATTTTTATTTTGAAGAATATTATATTGCCTGAGACTACTCTCTTTTTGGTCTATTTTATTTTGACGAATCTGTTTTCTGACGACCGCCATTAATTGTTTCGATCCTGGGAACTGCATTTTGTTTACTTAAACATGGAGAGATAAGGCTGTCTGCTCTGTTTATACTGTGATGTCACCAAGTTTGGAGTATTAACCCAATTGTTGCTGAAATAAGAAGTGGTTTTCCTATATTTTTCTTTTAAAATGGCAATTAAGAAAGTGGCTGAGAATCTGGAAATAACTATGTTTCAGAAAATAATGGATGAGATTGAGATAACGAAACAAAACCTGCGACAGGGTTGTAAGGAGCTGAAAATTGAATTGAGTAAAATGACGCAGGAGATTAAAGATATAGGGGTCCCTGTGAGAGAGGTGACCCTGGAAGGGGTCCCTGTGAGAGAGGAGACCCCGGAGATTGGAACAAACGTGGAACAGGAAAAAGATTTGGAGTCTATGGACTTTAGAAACAAAATTTATTGTTTGGAGACACAGGAGATTAAAGACATAGGGGTTCTTGTGAGAGAGGAGACCCTGGAGACTGGAACAGGGGTCCCTGTGAGAGAGGAGACCCTGGAGACTGGAACAGGGGTCCCTGTGAGAGAGGAGATCCCGGAGATTGGAACAAACGTGGAACAGGAACAAGACTTGGAGTCTATGGACTTTAGAAATAAAATCTATTGTTTGGAACTCAATGTTATCTCTGAAGAAATTAATGAAGATTCTAGAGATAAAGTTATCAATGGCATGGATAATCTTCTGGACTGGAATGATGTGATGGAGCCCAATATAGAGAAAATCTATGGAATTAACTGCAGCCATGTGACAATGGAAAAACTTTCAAGAGATGACCCAGTGTATTTTGAAAAAAAGAACAGAGATATGATTTTACAGCAGTATTTCAGCAACCTATTCAGAATGGATGGCAAGAAAATATTTGGGATAGAGGTAATTCCCATCAGACTCTTACTATATGACTATGGCTTTGACAGCAAGATTATTATGGAATACTGATAATGGAAGATTGGATACTGAAATTACTGGACTTAACAAGACTACTGAAGATGGAAGATGGAAAATGGAACTAATAGGGATAATAGAACAATGGCTACTGAAATTACTGAACTTAACAGATTCTGATGTGATGGATTAATTGAAATGTTTATTTTGACTATGGTTATGACAATAAGATTATCATAATTAGTAATGAGATGGATTAATCGATATGCTTATCTGGAAAAAAAATTGATAGATATATTTCTTAAAGAATTGAAACCTCTCTTTGACTTTTTGTGGAAAGAATAAAGTAATGTTTATGAGATTTGATGATTAAGTAAGATAACTACTGGAGGAAAGTGATTTTATAATATGACTTAAGAGACAGGATTGTTATATATTATAGACTTATAACTGATTTGATCTTTGACAAATGGGAAGTCAATATTTTACTCTTTATTTTTTATTTTTTTTTTCTTTTTTTCTTTTTGTTTAACTATTTTTGATTTTGTTTTTTGTCTTTGAATGTTTTATGATTTTGTCTTGTATGTTTTATGAAAATCTGAATAAAAATTATTGAAAAAAAAAAAAAGATACCTAAATATTTCAACTTTTTCTCTATTGTAAAATCTGTCTTGTCCATTAACTCTTTCTGTTCCCTTAAAGTTAAATTTTTCACCAACATCTTTGTTTTTTGATTGTTGATCTTAAATCCTGCTAACGGTCCAAATTCTTTTAATTTGTCCATCAATACATTAATTCCTTCCAAAGGATTTTCTAGTACAATTATCAAATCATCAGCAAATGCTCTCAATTTATATTCTTCTTTTTTTATCTTTAATCCCAAAATTCTTTTATCTTGCCTTATATCTCTAAGCAGCACTTCTAAGACCAGAATAAATAAAAGGGGAGATAAAGGACATCCCTGTCTTGTACCCTTTTGTATTTCACATGAATCCGTTAAATCTCCATTAACAATTATCTGAGCCTTCTGAGATGTATAAATCGATCTAATCCATTTTATAAAATTGTCTCCAAAATCCATTTGCTCCAAAACCTGGAACATAAATTTCCAATTCAAATTATCAAATGCTTTTTCAGCATCTAAAAAAATCAAGGCTGCTTGTTTATCATTTCGTTGTTCTAAATATTCCAGGACATTCAAGACATTCCTGATGTTGTCACGTAATTGTCTTTTAGGTAAAAACCTTGATTGATCTTCCTGAATAAATTGTTGCAATATTATTTTCAATCTTTCTGCCAAGATCATTGTAAAAATTGTATAGTCATTATTCAATAGAGATATTGGTCGATAATTTTTTGTTTTAGTTAAATCTTGCTCCTCTTTAGGTATTAATGTTATATTAGCATTTTTCCAACTATCCGGTATCTTTCCCTCTTGCAGAATAAGATTCATTGTAGACTGTAAAGGTAGTAAGAGTTCTTCCTCCAAACATTTATAATACATTGCAGATAACCCATCTGGTCCTGGTGCCTTTCCTAATTTAATTTTGTTTATAGCTTCAGATATCTCTCTTAACGTAATAGGGCCATTAATAGCTTGTCTCTGAAAGTCTGTAATTTTAGGCAAATTCTGTTTAGATATATACTCTTCTATTTTTTCAGATGGAATTTCCTGACATTTGTACAATGTTGAATAATATTGATGAAAAATCTTTTTAATTTTTACATTATCTGTCAACATCTCATCTCCTTCTTGTATCTTTAAAATGATATTTTTTTGACGTTCTTTTCTTAATTTATATGCTAACCATTTCCCAGGTTTATTTGCAAATTCAAAAGTCCTTTGTTTAGCAAAATTTAGTTTTCTTTCAATTTCTCTAACTGTCAGCATTGATACTTGCTTCTGTAACATTTTGATTTGATTTACAATAGAAACTTTAGTTGGATTCTTTTTCAATTCTTCCTCTTTTTGTTTTATTTCTTCCAAAATTAATTGCATTTTCTGTTGTTTCTTTTTTTTTAATTCAGAGTTACATTTAATAAGATATCCCCTCATAAATGCCTTACTTGTATCCCAAACGATATTTTCGCTTGTTCCTTTATGTAAATTATGTTCAAAAAACTCTTTTAATTTCTTCTTACATTCTTGTACTACTTTGTCATTCTGTAATAAAGATTCATTTAATCTCCATCTAAATCCAAGATTTTTCTTTTTTAAAGTTAATATCACAGGGTTATGATCCGAAAAAGTTTTTGGTAATATATCCATTTTAAAAGTGTCCTTCACTAAAATTTTAGACATCCAAATCATATCAATCCTCGAGAATGTTTTGTGTCTTTCTGAAAAATAAGTAAATTCCTTTGCATTATCATTTATATATCTCCAGGTATCCACCAATTCTAAATGTTCCATCAGTTCAAAGCAAATCTTCGGTAATTTACCCTGTGTCTCTTTGATATTTTTTTCAGAAAGCCTATCAATTTTTGGTGAGATTACCCCATTCCAATCACCCATAACGCACCAATGGTCATATGAAAACTCTGACAATTTTTCCATAAGTCCTGTGTAAAACCTTGTTTTATCTTCATTGGGGGCATAAATACCCACTATCAAAATGTTTGTACCCTGTAGAGTAATTTCGACCCCCACAAATCTACCACTATCATCCAATAATACCAATTTAGGAAGCAATTGTGGGTTAATGTAGAGAACAACTCCATTTTTTTTTTTTTGGTCCAGCCGAAATAAATTCTTCACCCAAATTTTTACAAATCAAATATTTGAAATCTTTCTTCTTAATATGAGTTTCTTGTAAACAAATTATATCCAATTTTAATCTTTTCAAATAATGAAACACTTTCTTTCTCTTCTGCGCCGTATTGGCTCCATTTATATTCCAAGTTAGATATTTGTAATCCATCTTTAAGCGTGTATTTTAAAGTGTGCCTGATGCTCCTTTTAATCCCTCATCTTCCTTCCCTTCCTCCGCATATCTTGTTGACTTTGTTCCCCAGGAATTATATCCATATCTTTGAGTTCATCTTCATCCATATCTTTTGAAGCTTTTCTCAAGAAGTCCCTTGCTTTTTGAACAGTATTCAATCTATATTTCTGTTGTCTGAATGTAAAGATCACTCCTTCTGGAACATCCCATCTAAATTGAATTTTGCGTTGCTTAAGTTTCTCTGTAAGGAAAGCATATTCTTTTCTCTTACGTAAAAGTAATAGGAATTTCTTTCATCACCAGTATTTCCTTACCATCAATTTTAAAGGTATTTTTAAAGTGTTGCTGTAATACCATATCTCTGGTCGTCTTCTTTATAAAATGAACAAGCACATCTCTTGGAATTTTATTCATTGTTGCATATCTGGAATTAATTCTATACACTTTGTCTATTTCAAATTCCATCCGATCTTCATTCAAATCCAGAAATTTTGCTAAAGCATTAACAATTTTATCTCTGATGTCTTCACCTGTTTCCTCAGGAATTGCACGGAATCTCAAACAATGTTCTTTATTTCTCATTTCCGTCACAGCCATATAATCCAAATTTTTTTCTAATTCCAGATTTAATATATCTGTTCTATTCTCCAAGATTTGTACCTTTTCTTTAGTGTTTTTTGCATCCTCCTTTATTTGCCCAATTGTCCCTTTAATCTCACCCACTTGTGTTTTAATATATTTTTTTATATCTGTCAATTCAGTTTTCATATTCTGTTTTATATCATTAATCCCTTCCATTATTATTTGAAACATATCTGGGGGTATAGCCCCTTCCTGTGGATCAGTGGAACCTCTTCGCTCCCGGGCCTTAGTTGCTTTTTTAGTTGTCATTTTCAAGAGAAGCCTTTAATTTCTGATATTAATCACTGTTCCAAAACCTAGAGGCAGTCTATTTCTTTTTTTTTCCTCCACCAACAAAAAAGTTAATATTCCAGGCCTGTTATTGAAATCCAGCCAGCACAGCACAGTTCTTATCTACATCCAAGAATGCAAAACAATTCTGGTTCCCAACACCAAGCAATTAGTAACATATACAAGCAGCAGATTCGTCCAAGAAGAAATAGTCCAAAGAGAAAAATAGTCCAAAATATAATAATTACCTCTCATCCGTTTTTAAACTTTAAGTCTCCAAATTCAGGCCAGCTTTTTGTCGTAAAAAAAGTATATAAGTTGTTTACATTTTCTTTCTTCCTTAATTATATTTAAAAGAGAAAAAGTATGACTCACCCAGGTTTCTCAGTTGCTGATTCGTAAACAAATCTCTTTTATTGTAGTAATTTAAGCCGAATGATAAGATTTAGACAGAAGTAGGCTCGCTGGTTAAGAACGTTTTTTTTTAAGAAGAAAAAAAAGAACGCTTCGCTTTTTTCCAGTACAGCTTGCGTGGAAATCCTGACTCCGTCTTCAGCCGATCGGCATGCCTTCTTATCTCAGGGATTTCCTGATCAATTCCAGCCGCCGACAGCTCAACGAAGTCTTGTGGAAAATCTGATCGGTTCTCCTATACCTTGGAGAACATTTAAGCCAGTCCAAGATTCCTCTTGGCTGGCTTTTAACCTGAAAAAAGCTTCCTCTGAGGCAGAGCTCCCTCAGAGACAACCACCAGCCAGCACGCCTTCCGGGAAGTCGCTGGGTAGGAGGCATTTCAATAAAAAAAAAGTCAGCCCTCCCCCAAAATCCCAAAAGCCTGTTGAAAGAGCCAGGTCTTTAAGGCCTTGCAGAATATATTCAGGGAAGAGGCAAGCCGGAGATCTTGTGGGAGAGAGTTCCAGAGGGTGGGGGCCGCCACTGAGAAGGCTCTCTCTCTGGTTCCCGCCAACCTAGCTGATTTAGTTGGCGGGACTGAGAGAAGGCCCTGTGTGGCTGATCTTGTCAGGGGGCATAATTGGTGGCGTTGAAGGCGCTCCTTTAGATAAACTGGGCCGAGACCGTGTAGGGATTTAAAGGTTAATACCAACACCTTGAATTGGGCCCGGAAAACAACTGGGAGCCAGTGTAGATCGAACAACACTGGTGTGATGTGGTCCCGGAGGCGACTATTTGTAAGTAGTCGAGCCGCCGCATTTTGTATAAGTTGTAGTTTCCGGACCGTTTTCAAGGGTAACCCCACGTAGAGCGCATTACAGTAATCTAATCGAGAGGTGACCAGGGCATGATGGATTTGAATCAAGGTTGCTGTGGCCAAAATGCAGAGTACTAGCCGCTATGAAGAATTTAACCCAGGAATGTACCATAAATTTATAATCTTCAAAGGATAATTTAATATAAATATCCCTGCATTTGAGCATGAAGGCAGTCTTTAAGTAATTAAGCAAGGTATCACTAGAAGCTAAAATGATGAAACTGAGGTTATCATACTTTGGACACATCATGAGAAGACATCATGAGAAGACATGAAGACACTAGAAAAGACAATAATGCTGGAAAAACAGAAGGGAGTAGAAAAAGAGGAAGGCCAAACAAGAGACGGATTGATTCCATCAAGGAAGCCACAGACCTGAACGTACAAGATCTGAACAGGGAGGTTCATGACAGATGCTATTGGAGGGCACTGGTTCATAGGGTCACCATAAGTCATAATCGAAGGCACATAAGAACAAGTAACAGCTCTGCATCAAATGGGTTGCATCAGTGTGTGATCTGTTATTTATTTATTTATTATTTGATTTATATCCCACCCTTTCTCCCAGTAGGAGTTCAGGGCGGCAAACAAAAGCCCTAAAAACACTTTAAAACATCATAAAAACAGACTTTAAAATATATTAAAACACAACATCTTGAAAAACATTTTTAAAAGGTTTAAAAACATATTTAAAAAAGGTTTAGCAACATATTTATTTTTTAAAAAAGGTTTAAAAACATATTAAAAAGCAATTCCAGCACAGATGCAGCCTGGGATAAGGTCTCTATTTAAAAGGCTTGTTGAAAAGGGAAGGTCTTCCTCATTTCTTATGTTGTGCAGAGTGGACCTCCTGATAAGATGGTATCTTCAGAAGGCCCTCACCTGCAGAGTGCAGTGATCAACTGGGTATATGAGATATAAGACGGACTTTCAGGTATTCTGGTCCCAAGCTTTATAGGGCTTTCTACACCAAAACTAGAACCTTGAACTTGGCCCGGTAGCAAATAGGCAGCCAGTTCAATTCTTTCAGCAGACAGATGACATGTTGGCGATACCCTGCCCCAGTGAGCAGTCTCGCCGCCGCATTTTGCACCAGCTGCAGCTTCCGGACCAACTTCAAGGGTAACCCCACATAGTGTGAATTACAGTAATCCAGCCTGGAGGTTACCAGTGCATGGACAACAGTGGTCTGCCTATCCTAGTCCAGAAAAGGCTGCAGCTGTCTCACCAGCTGAAGCTGGTAAAAGGCACTCCTAGCCAGGAGCACCCACAGACTACAAACCTGCTCTTTCAGAGGGAGTACAACCCCATCCAAAGCAGGCAACTGACCAATTATCTGAACTTGGCAACCACCACCCCACAGCGCTTCCATCTTGCTAGGATTCAAACTCAGTTTATTGGCCCTCATCTAGCCCACCACCGAGAGGATGCAAGATCCGTTATGCCTTAAGATAAGTAATGCCTGAACCTACTTTTATTTTGACTTTTTGCTGATTAACTTTTATTCTTTCCTATGTAATGTTTACATAGTTTTATAAGTAAAGGAAACTTGTTGAACTGATCTTACTTGCCTGAAGACTCATTTCTGAATCCTAACTTTTCTATGTGCCGATGAGAAAGGGGGAGGGGCTAATTCCTTTTTTCTTTTGACATGGTGTCTGTTTCAAGGAAAGGTCAAGTGCCTCTTAACTGCTAGGCTCACAGCCTGCAATGTGGGGGTCTCTACTCTGAACAGAGCAAATCTGTCACACGCACACACAGAGACACAAACACAGACATATACTTTCCTCCAGCCTCCTCTCACAATGGCTAAAAGTAACCCATCTAGCCCCCTCCCCTGTCTCAACCATCACCTAAGCATCATTTGAAAAGAGCCTCCGTGGATCTTCAGGACCCAGAGCCTCTTGGCTCAGCCAAGAGAAGGGAAGTCTCAATAGTTTGTATTTGGTATCATAACCTCAGTGGATCCTTTGCATGAGCTCACAGGAGCCACGCATTACCACAGGGTCTCACATCCCAATATAAAGCATAATATCTTTAAGTCAAAGGAGTTGATGATATGGGATCAATTTATTCATTTTTTGGTTTGTAGAACTCATGCATAGCTATACAACAACACAAGCCACTGACAAAGCTGCCCAAGCCAAAACAGTCTGGCATAGAACTCCACTTAAGTATATTGTACTTTGCTGAGGTCCCCCCACTTCTCACTGACATTATTGGATGTTTTCATACATGGCATGGGTATGTCATTATCATATTCCTACAGTTCAGGGATTTAGCCATCTGAAAGTTCTGTATTATATGGGTTTTGTTCAAAATTTGCATTTCTCTAGGTTTTTTTTTTTAAAATGTATCCTTTTTTACTTTTTACATTCATGGCAAGTTCCAGTGTTTTCCTTATTTGTGTACTAGTATCTTAGCCATCAGGTTTAGTTTATAAATAGGTTGAAAATATACCCAACTTATTATTTATGGTTTGTTTACCTTGTGCTTTACGTTGTTATTTTCTCATTTGTTTGGGGGACTTCCTTTTACATCTTCTGAAAGGTCAGAAGAAATATGCCAAATATATTAAACTACTGCTTAGAAACACCCTACATCTCCATTAACATGGTCCACAGTGAAATGCTGCAGAATATGGCCCTCCTTCTCCACAATATTTGGTTAATAAATAATATCTGAGGTTTGTCCTGAAAATAAATCCTCCATCTCTTCTTTTCCTTACTAGGTCAGTTTTGCTCCTGTTAATCATGTTCTTGAGGAAACACAATCCACTTTAATCTACCGGATGATCCCAAATGAAGAACCCCCAAGCCCAGGGATTGTGAGACTACTCCTTCATTTTAGGTGGACATGGATTGGTCTCTTTGCTCCCGACACTGACAATGGAGAGAGGTTTATGAACACCTTGGCACCTGTGCTCATTAGCAATGGTGTTTGTGTTGCCTTCTCACAAATCATCTCAAGACAGGATGCTTCTGAAACAGATTTAAACACAAAGCTCCTGCACAAGATATCATTTTCCATGGACAGGCGAATCAATGTATTTCTTTACTATGGGGAGTCTCAGTCCCCCCTAGAAGCACAAATGATAGTACATATGATGGACACAACACTGAAACCAATTACAGGGAAGGTCTGGGTCACAATAGCTTTGCCATACATCAGCTCCAAGAAGTTTCCTGAGAAACCTCAGAAACAGCACAGTCACAGTTATTTATCTTTATTCATCCAGACCAAAAAGAGATCAAAATATGATGATGATCTGCCAGTTCCACTTCAAGGAAATTCTGATCCAGTTTGGCCAGAAGGATACGATTGCTTCTATTCAAGGCATGGCTTATCTGTGAAAGGCCAGTTCCGATGCCAAGTAAAGGAGAACCTAGAGGGCCTGCCTCAGGATGTCCTTGAAAGGAGCCTGTTTCAAGACACCTACGGCATTTACAACACAGTCCGAGCTCTGGCACACGCCTTGAATGCTGCGTACTCATCCAAATACAAGCGAATGTTGACAGTGGGTGGAAACAGGTTTGAAGGCAAAAGGGTCCAGCCATCACAGGTATTCCCTTTTCCACTCTAGTGATATGGCTGGATATCAGGGCCAGCGCCAGCTTGCCCCAGGCTCTGGTGCACACACACAAGCCTACCTATCTTTCACAGGGAGGGAGCTTCTTCCACCCGCCCATTTGCTGGCTCCATCTCCCCTGTCTTTTTCAGCTGCATGGGCTGTTACGCGTGCACATCACTGCCATCAACCAAGATGGCGGCGGAGGTTTCCATCTTGGTTAATGGCAGTCCTGCATGCGCAGGCACAAAAGACAGGAGAGATGGGTAGGTGGAGCCAGCAAAAGGGCGGGTGGAAGAAGCTCTCTCCCTGCGATCCCACAGATCATGGAAAAGGAGCGCCGTGTCAAGACTTTCCTCTTCTCCCAGGCATTTTAGCATGTGTTCTTAAATTGCTTTTTAAAAGTGTGTCCCGCTCTGCCGGGACGTGTACCCGGAGTCGAGCCGGCTGGCCCCCACTGACTCCGAGTATACCCAGGGTCTCCGTAGCCTTATGGCGGCTAAGAAACCCGAGTGAGAGGTGAACGAGAGGGGCAGAGTGTGGGGGAGGAGGGTGCCATGCGACGTGCTTGCCAGGAAGCCTCGTGGCTTCAGCAGCAAAGATGTGTTTTGTTTCCATGCCAAAGCTAATCCATCCGTCAGCTGTTTCATCGCCTCTGCTGAGCCACTAGCTGCTCTTGCCCTCTCCAGTAGACACCGTGCTGTCAGGCTACCTGCTTCCATTCCAGCTGGTCATGATAAGAACTATAAGAACTGGTGCCTGAGCGTGCTTTTTTCCTTGTTCTTCCCTGTCCCTTTTCCCTCATGTGTCATGCATTTTACATTGTTAGCCTAAGAGCAGTTATTTAACTTTTGTAAATTGTATTTTGTAAATTGTATTGTTTTATTGATGTATTTTATATTGTATTTTTATATTTGTGTTTTTTGTAAGCCACCTTGAGGGCCTTTGGCAGAAAGGCAGGGCATAAATTAATAATAATAATAATAATAATAATAATAATAATTGTTTTTAATGTTTTTAATTGTTGTAAACTGCTCTGAGAACTTTGGCTATGGGGCGGTATACAAATGCAATAAATAAATAAATACTGTTCCCCCACCCTATCAAGAGGCCTCTCACCGGCCTCTGTGGCTCCAGGGGCCCTTGGCCAGGGCCCGACCTGGCTGCCCATTGGGACCGGCCCTGCTGGATATGTTTCCACTGAAAATGTTCTGTCGCTTGGTGGTAGAGCCCATGAAAGTCACAGGTTCAACCTTTAGGTCTGGGAAAGACTCCCATATGAAACATAGGAAAACTGTCAGTCATGGTTGACCATACTGAGCAAGATGGTCCAGTGGTCTGACTCTGTATAAGGCACCTTTCCATTGTAGAGCCAGACTCTGGGCTCATCCAGACGGAGCGGGATAATCCAGGTTTTCCATACCCGCTCTGTCAGCTGAGAGTCCTCACTTGCCCCTTTTCCCGCTCCTTTCCCGCTTTTTGCTGATATTAAAAACACGCTTTTTTACCGGCCGCACATGCAGCCCGAACATGCGGCATCTTCTCGCTTTTTTCCTGTCCATGCCCCCGACACATCCCACTATGTTCCGATTCGTTGGGAAAATATGACGTCTGCTCCCCTCTCCCCTTCCACTGCTATCAGTTCTGCACATGCATGCTTGAACGCGGAAGCGCGGAAGTTTGAATTTCCTGTGGGCACAATGGAGGTCATGGCCCAAACCGAATTTGGAGGAGGGGGCCACGAGTCCTCCCGTAGCCTGTGGGGCCCTGGGCAAAATCATAGGTGGCTGATGAAAGGGCGGCGGGCAGCACAAAGAACCCACTCAGGCAGGGGATTCGCATCTCCCCCCTAAAAGCCGTGAGCACCCTGCTTCACAGGTGATGAGCCGGGATCGGGCAGCACAAGGAATTCACTCAGGGGATTCAAACCTCCCACCAAAGTACCTCACACAAACCCGATTCACAGCTGATGAGCAGAGAGGGGGGAAGCTGTCCAGCCACTCATCTGGGGATGAGGGGTGCCCCAAGAGCGGGAAGCGGCTTACGAGGCTGCACGGCTACAAAGGAGAAAAACACGCGACAGCCCACCGAGCTTCTCATCGCACACAAACAACACCTATGGTTACGGTGTCCCCCACTTTACACCATGTCTGCTTGGCAAGTCTTGCAGAACTGCGCATTCGTGGTAAACCAGAATAGTTATTCCATTTGGCAAGCGAGTTCTTGGATATTTCCCATTTCAGCTTGCCAAACACTCCCTCTGGTGACAGTTAGCCATAAGTCAGGATCGCAGCTAATTCCGTTGCTATGGGCAAAAGGCTATAGCTCTGTGACAGAGCACCTATAGCAGCATGTCTGCTTGGCAAGTCTCGCAGAAATGCGCATTCGTGGTAAAGCAGAAAAGTTACTCCATTTAGCAAGCGGCTTCTTGGATATTTCCCTTTTCGGCTTGCCAAACACTCCCTATTGCAGCCATTTATAAGCCCCTGCAAGTACATCATAATTTGGGCGCAAAAGTGATTTGTGTTTCCCCTTCCAGTTTCCCCTTCCTTCTGCTGCTTTCACAAATATGCTTTCTTGCATTTCTGCAATCACGTTAATCCAAAACGGTTAAACAGCTTTTCCACCTTGACTTCCTGCTTCTGCGCAAACCTGCATTTCTGCACCTGCGCAGTATATCCAACAGCACTGATTGGCCACGTTTTCCCGGGCGACGTTTCCACACAAGTGCAAACGTGCAAAGGTCGGGATTGGCTGGAAAAGAGGAGGGGGACTGGGGAACCGCCCCAGGACCGCCCATGCAACAGCGTCATCTCTTAAATCCGCGGTATTGCGTCCAAGCGGCCGAAGGAACCGCGGATGATTCACGCTTTTAAAAAGTGTATCGCATTTTCCGCAGTTGTGCGAAAGCGGATTTAACCGCGCGAAAACACGCTTTTGCACTCGGCGTCATCAGGACGACCAAAAAATAATGAGAACACAAAGCGGTCATGTCACACATTTTGCAGTTGTCTGGATGAGCCCTCTGAGAAGTTTTCAGAAGTGGTGAGATAAGGTGGCTTATTGTCTATTTTATGCTATGTTATTTTACTCATTTTGCTTATTTCTGTTGCACTGTGAACTCTACTCATTCCTGATGGCACCTCTGGCTGCAACTCTTTTGCTTCTATTGGTGCCAATTTCTTAGGCTCCACTGCTGGGAAAGGCCCCATTTCTCAGGACCTCAGGTACTTCAGGAGCATTTAAAAAAAACAAAAACGCCCGCTTGCTTACTCTGTGCCTAGAAGATATGTGAAGCAGCAGGGTAGAAATAGCCACTTCTGTAAATGCTGGGGTTTTTTTCTCTGTCATTATAGTTTCACCTTTTCCTAAGAAATTTCTGGGATTTTAACACTTCAGTGGAAGGAGTATATTTGGATGAGAATAGGGACCTGGCAGCTGACTTTGACATTGTGAACTTTGTGATGCTTCTCAATGACTCCCTTCATGTAGGAAAAGTTGGGAGTATGGAGAGACATGGATCCCCGGACATAAAAGTCACCATTGATCAAGATGCCATTGTATGGTCCCATTGGTTTAACAAGGTGGGTTGTAAGCCATTTGATTCCTTTTTTTTCCTCATTGTGCTAATAATTTTTTCCATTGTCGGTGGAAAAAAGACTTACATTAATGGGAAGGTCATTATATATTCACTGTTTCACCAGAAAGCATGCCAATTATCACTTACTTTATTATTTATTTATTTATTACATTTCATTTCTGTTCTCCCTTCCAAATGCACGCAGGATAGCACACACATCATTGATAAAAACAGCAATGGGAAAGCAAGAATGTTTTAAAAGACCTCTTGAGGAAGACAGACATTCCCCAAATGGGGCCACCACCAACACGGTCTTCTCATGGGTCAACACCAACCGGGCAACCCCCAGAAGCATCACAAAATTAAGCTAATTTTGACTAGTCGTATGTTGTGTCAGGAGCAGGCAACCTTTTCTCCTCTGTCAACAGCCACATTCTCTCAGTAGTAGTTTACAGAGGAACTGCATGCCAGTTACAGGGTAGAGCCAGAGTCAATGACAGGTAGAGCCAGAGATGAAAGTGTCCTGGATCAAGTAACCTGGGATAAAAATAATCTGCATTTAATTTTCACCATGGTTCCATCAGAGTAGTTTTTCCAATCCTATGCAGGTCTACTAAGTAAGCATCACTGAGTTTGATGGAGTTGTTCTCAATAAGGATACAACAGACAAATAAAGGTAATGCTCAAAAAGGAAAGTAAGAACAGATGTCCTATAT
Organism: Rhineura floridana; assembly: GCF_030035675.1. Classification (NCBI taxonomy): domain Eukaryota; kingdom Metazoa; phylum Chordata; class Lepidosauria; order Squamata; family Rhineuridae; genus Rhineura; species Rhineura floridana. Next base: position 224,635,676 of record NC_084482.1, on the reverse strand, counting down.
TTTGTTGTGACCAAAGTGGGATGGATCCAAAAGACTCCCTACAGTAGCTGGTCTGACTCAGGTGTGTTTTTAAAAAAACTTCTTGTTGTTATTACGTGCCTTCAAGTCGATTACGACTTATGGAGACCCTATGAATCAGCGACCTCCAAGAGCATTTGTCATGAACCGCCCTGTTCAGATCTTGTAAGTTCAGGTCTGTGGATTCCTTTATGGAATCAATCCATCTCTTGTTTGGCCTTCCTCTTTTTCTACTCCCTGCTGTTTTTCCCAGTATTATTGTCTTTTCTAGTGAATCAGGTCTTCTCATTATGTGTCCAAAGTATGATAACCTCAGTTTCATTATGTTAGCTTCTAGTGACAGTTCTGGTTTAATTGGTTCTAACGCCCAATTATTGGTTCTAACACCAGGATTTATTTCACTGAGACGCCCAGACTGCGATGAGAGGAACCAAGAGTAGGTTACTCGTGAATCCAGAAAAAGTATGGATTCCAGTCAGCAACCTGGGTTCCTTAGAAGTCTCCCAACAGAGTTCAAAAATGGAAAAAAGCTTTATTTTTTCTTCCTAACTAATCCAAAGAAAATAACAAACGTGGAGAAAATGCAGGGGAACAGGCTAGACACACTTGAGAACAGAGTGCGACAGTCTGGGTTGAGAAGATTGAACAGACTCTTGTAAAAGTTATCATGAACAGCAATTATATACATTTTAATCAGAATAAAAGGATAAAACTAGTCTTTTTTAAAAAGGATATAAGTAGCAGTTGTTGAGGGGCCTGATCAGAATTGGGGCTGTACTGTATAAGGAAGGGGCTTCACATTTTCCTTCCATCTCACGTTCCTGATGACAGTATCTCCCATCATCACACCGCTGGAGCTGCTACTTTGCACAGGAGGGAGACTCCTATTGGCTCCAGTGAGATTCAATACGGAGAAACACTCCCCACTTTTGATCCTTTGACTTTTTATGGGTAGACCATGCCTCGTTCCCGATGTACCAAGCACTGTCACCCTGGGGATGTAAAGGTGGCTCGAGAAGGAGAACCGCATTGCTGCTATGATTGTGCTCCATGCATGGAAGGGACAATCTCCACCGAGGAAGGCAAGTCACCCCTGAGGAAAGGACAATTTCCTTTAAGGAAAAGGACCATTTTTCCTTAGATAGTTTTGGAATTTGGAGTTGAAAGACATGACTTTAGGGATGGATGTTGATAGGAACTTGATAGTTGTCCCTTCCTGTTTTACACATGACTGTTGCATGTTTCAACAGATAGTCAGAGCTTGGAAAAGTTACTTTTTTGAACTACAACTCCCTTCAGCCCCAGCCAGCATGGCCAGATTGGGCTGAGTTGCAGTTCAAAAAAGTAACTTTTCCAAGCTCTGCAGATAGTCCTTTGCAATTTAAACAAAATATGAATATGGCTTACACTGACTAGCCCAGTGCTCTCTGTTCTCATGGATAGTGGCTGTCTCACAGAAAGTTGACCACCCAGCCGCCACCGCCATCCTCTGCCCCCTGACGCCCACCCGCCCACCCCACACACAGAGAGAGGAAATCTTCTTTCAGTGATTGTTCCATGGAAGCAATCCCAGGTCCACCTTTTGTCAATTATGAAATCTACCACTAAAATTCTGCCCCTCCAGCATTCCATTCCATTTTTTTTTCATTTGTATGTCATGTTTCTTCATTGCTGTGCTCAAGGCAGTTTGCAACTCACAGAAATGATAAAATATTCTACAACAATTTCATTGCCACCCTGTGAAAATTCAAAATATAGCTAAAAACAGATGAACAAAATCCAATGAACCATACAGAAATAGCAGTACAGGATAGCAAAATATCAGCACACCTCCATCAAGTTAAATGCCACTGAGATGGTTTCAGAAGAGAACCAGTGTGGTGTAGTGAGGAGAGTGTTGGACTTAGACCTGGGAAACCAGGGCTGAAATCCCCACCTAGGCTGGATACACACAATCCAGAATTGTTTATGCTTGCCCTCAGTCTTCTGCTTTCAATCTAGTTTTGGCTCTTGATCCTGCCATCCACAAAGATGGGTGTGGTTGTTTGATCTGTGTTCAGAACCCCTCTTCTTGATTAGATTATACCAGAGTTCTTCAACCTTGAGCCCTCAGATGTTGTCAGACAACAATCCCAGCCTGCCGAACCAACCATCAAGGGTGATGAGAGTTGTATTCCAGCAACTGCTGGTGACCCAAGGTTGAAGAACAGTGGATGATACATGCCTTTTCCTCCCTGCACATGCCCCAGGTGAATGGGGAAGGAAGTAGTACTTGCACTCTTGGTATATGCCCATCCATAACATCATTAGACAGGTGTGGATACACCCTTCCAATGCCAGCACCACTCACATCTGCAGTACCTCGTGGGGTACTGCAGAATCAGTTTGCAATGAGTTCTTATTTTCAGAATCAAACGAGTTTCTTAAGATGTGTTTTTCAGGGGTAAAAATATGCACTAGATCTAGATTGTGTGTGGACAACGTACAAAAGCAAGGACTCCATTGGTCCCACTTCTTCTCTCCCCCACCCTGATGGCTCCAGGTTCTGCTCCACCCATCTCCTCTTGCATGCAGATTTCCACAAGAAATATGTGTTTTGTGGAGTAGAAAAGAACACAAGCAGTTGTGGATAAATGAATGATGCTGAAGTCACTCTTCTTCTTTTTCAGATGCAGACCAGTGTGCCAAATGTCCAGAAGATCAGCATCCGAACAAGGACCGAGATCAATGTATCCCCAAGATTATCACCTTCCTGTCGCATGATGAATATTTGGGGATCCTCCTAGTTTCCTTTGCCCTATTTTTATCCTTAACCACAGGCTTTGTGTTAAAAACCTTCATTAAATACAAGGATACCCCCATAGTCAAAGCCAACAACCGGGACCTCTCCTACATCCTCCTTGTCTCCCTTCTGCTTTCTTTTTTGTCCTCCTTCCTCTTCATTGGACAGCCAAGGAAAGTGACCTGCCTTCTCCGACAAATGGCCTTCAGCATGATCCTCTCAGTTGCTGTCTCTTCTGTGTTGGCAAAAACCATCACTGTGGTGCTGGCCTTCCTGGCCACAAAGCCAGGGAACAGGGTGAGGAGATGGCTGGGAAAGAGTTTGGCCAACTCCATTGTCATTTCATGCTCCAGTATTCAAGTTGTTATATGCACCATCTGGCTGGGGATCTCTCCTCCATTCCCAGAGTACAACATGCACTCCCAGCCTGAATATATTATCTTGCAATGCAATGAAGGGTCTGTTGCCATGTTTTATGTTGCTCTTGGCTACATGGGCTTCCTGGCTTCCATCTGCTTCATGGTGGCTTTCCTAGCCAGGAACCTGCCTGGAGCCTTCAATGAAGCCAAGCTGATCACCTTCAGCATGCTGGTCTTCTGCAGTGTTTGGGTCTCCTTTGTGCCCACCTACCTGAGCACAAAAGGAAAATACATGGTAGCTGTGCAGGTCTTCTCCATCTTGGCCTCCAGTGCTGGGCTTCTGGGCTGTATCTTAATTCCTAAGTGCTATATTATTGTACTGAGGCCTGATCTGAATACAAAGGAGAACTTGACAATGAAAACTAAAGATGGCATCTGATTCTTAGTACATTCATTTCCATCTTGGGAATGTGTATCCTGCATGGCAGCAATAAGTACAAGTGACTTTAGAACTTAAGAAGACACTCCTGAAATATACACTAAAAAAAATCCAAAAACAATTGTGGAACAATAGCACTGACTATTCTGCAGCATAGTCTCCAGTGGACATCAGGAGTGTCGCAGTTTGCACAAGATACAACAGTGGAAGGTGAAATATATTCTAGCAAATGTCTAGGTATGCTATATGTTTTTAATTGACCATGCTGTTATGAGGAATCAAATATTGGGAATTTTTAATCTTTGATTCATCTCAGTGAACCAGAGTTTGAACGGCCTGCAACAGCAAAGATTCCTGGGAAACAGCCCCTCTGTGACCTCTGAGTACATATCTTGCAATGTCTGAAGGTATAGACTTCCTCACTCCCATGAAAATTTGGATTTGTCACCCAGTAAGAATAGGCGCTCCTTTCAAACAAAGGAAAGGTCTATGATAATCTAGGCCTTCAGGAGGAAACGGAATAGCTCCTTTCAAACTAGGAAGTGTTGTGCATTTCTAAGCCTTCGGAGGAGACAGGATTGCAGTCGTTATCTGGGAATCCCTCGGGGAATGGTTTCTGGAAAAACAACATATTCCCTGACAGGATTATCCTAAATTCTTTCATTGTTCTTATTTATCACATCCACATCCTCCTGGAGACATTTACATTGGGTTTACTTTGGGGTCAGTTCAGTTAGGAAAAGGTATAAAACATGAGGAGTGAGAAGGGGAGGAGAGTTCCTCTTCTGGAGGGCTCTAACGACTGCTTTTCTTATCAACGCACCCTAGCATCTTTGGGACAATTTCAGAGCTATGGATTTGGGTGAGAACTTTCAAATCTGGTGCTGGTTACAAAGGGCGGAGCTTTTGCTGATTGGGCTAGATACGAAAGTCTCTCTCTCTCAGCCTTAGTCTTGCAGCAACTCTCCAGGAAAGGTATATGCAACTATCTGGGCCTTTTTCTTTCCTTTTTTCTCTCTGTGTGGGTGAGCTTAATGTGAAAGTGTTCATAGGGTTAGCCTCTTTGCTTTAGTCTATCCAGTGTTGTTGAATGAATGAATAATAGTTAGAAAGCTGCAATTGTATACTGCAATATTTTCCCTTGTTCCGTCTCTTAATAAAACCACTCTTTATTTTACTTTCAGTGTATGTGTTATTGGGTTAAGGGTAAAATCATACATGCTGTGGGGGTGGCGTGCAGGTAACTCCAGCAAAAAATCCTGCTGCTCTCTTTTGGGGACTTGGATTTCTAGTGAGCTATGCTCATGAGGAAGTTCAAGGTCCTGTCGTAACAACGCCCACCTTTCCTTAAGTGAAATGGTTTAAGGATAGCAGGCTGAAAACATGCATCTTGGGCAGACCAAGTTTGTCATTGCTTAACATATTGTAATCAGTCTGATTTTCCATCAGACTGCAATTTTAGATTCAACTGTTAATGCACCCAAAATGGAAATAGAACATAACCTCCTCTTTTGCCAAAGGGTTTTCCCTTCCCTGAGTCAAGTAAGTTCAAGATCTGAATGACCATGAAAAACACTGATGAGGAAAGAAAACCTAGTGCATTTATTGAAGCAAAGCTGTGGATTTTAACAAGCAGGCTCTAATTCCTTACACTAAAAGCAGTTACTAATGATGACAGCTTTGATCTTATATTCTCCATTTCCCCCTTCTGGAAGCCTCGTCAATCACCAGCAGGCAGAGAGATCCCATTATGGCCCCTTTGGATTTACACCCCGCCTCTTGACCCTTCAGGCCTGTGCTGAAGCTTGTCTGCCTAGATCAAGGGGCCTTTATTTATATCCAAAAGACCCTGATGTTTATTTATCTTACAATGTCCTTAAAGTTGTCCTTGTTAGCTGAGAATGCAGCTGTGAAGACTTCCCCCACCCCTGCGATGAGTTCATTGTTTTGACTAATTAAACAGTCTTTCCCAGACTCTGCTGTCCTGGACAGAGTGAGAAACTTCAGGCAGCCTGAAAATTTGAGCTCAGTGTTCTAAATAGAACTTTCAAACTCCAGTACTAGGCAAGCACCTAGGCAAAGCAATAAGCACCCCATAAATCAGGGGCATGAACAAGAATTATGGGACAGGGGGAATGGGGCATGCCACACAAAGCCTCCTTGTTACATCTACGTGTCTTGCGGGTTTTTTTGCCCCTACACCCATCCAGCCTAGCATCCTTTTCTCACAGCAGGCCAACCAGCTGTCTATGGGATGCCCACACGCAGAACCTTTTCTGCTCTTGATTGTCAGGAGCATACGTCTGTGTCCCATGTGATGAGCCACAGAACTGCCAGTGTCAGCTTTCTTAGTGAGGTAACCTCAAGCCCTGGTTTGACTCATCCAGGTTAGCCATTGGATCGTTCGAGGCAGAAAGTAGCATAAAGGGCTTCCTGGACCAGCTGAGCCATGCTTGTTTTCCTTGCAATGGATTCCCTAACTAGTTAGTATTAGTACCACATGTTGGTATTTCTTCAAAATGTCCACCAGAGTTGTACAAATATTGCTCACTTACTAGTAAGGAAGATTGGGGGTGATGCCCAATCCACAACAACTCCTGTTGTCCAAAATATGTGGAGGGCACCAAGTTGGGGGACACTGATGTAGTGTGGAGAGTTCTGGATGCTCTACATTTCCCAAGTCTCAAAGATCTCTGGCATTTCCAGCTGAAGGAGGTGAAATAGCAGGATGGGAAGACCTTCAACTGACACTTTGTCACTGCCAGTTAAGAATAAACAATACAGGGCAAGTTGTATATGTTGATATGTTCTGAACAGCTTGGTATTGCATAGATATTTCCTGCACAGGTTGGACACAAATCATTTAGCCTTATATCCTCTAACTTTCATTGCTGACATGAGGCACCTCCTACCTGACTTTTTTCTGGCTGAGTGCCCTGCAAAGATCTTTCATGGTGATAAGGTCTGCCAGGAGACCTCCAAGACTGATGTGCCTGACAATGGTCCCCAAGACAGCATGGATAGTGGGAGCCCTTAACTGGTGGCCAGAAGCATGCTTGTATGGCTTCAAGTGGTGCCCCATCATTTTGTCTTTTAATGACTGAGTTCCTTTGTTTTGCTTCCTGTCCCTGGTGCTGCTCTGGGTGTGTAACATTTATGATTCTATTAATAGCTTTCAGTCATATTATTCTGTTACTTACGTTCATTTCTTGTTTTGTCCTTTGGCCAAAAAAGCACCAGCAATGTTAACATCACATTGATGTGATGTTCATTTCTTCAGGATCCATCATCACTCTGCCATTCTGCCAATCATCTCTCCCACATTAGATGCACCCCAAAGCCCCGTCCAGCCCCACATCTGTCCTTTGCCTGCACCCATCAAGCACTTATAAGGAGTTTAGTTCTTTCTTTGTTGTTTACTCTATGTTTACTTAGCATTCTTTTTCTTATGAAACAAAGAATACGGCAGTCATTTAATTCCTGGTGTTCACACTAAATTGTCTGTTAACTTGACCTTTCCATAGCCCACTATGTAGGTTAACACACTGTCTGCATGAAGGAGGAGTGAGGGGTAAGATCACTGTCTTTTCCTTCCCCTGGCCTGGCCCTCACATCCTCTCCACATGTGTGTGTGTGTGTGTGTGTGCGTGCGTGTGTGTGTGTGTGTGTGTGTGTGTGTGTGTGTGAAAGAGAGAGAGAGAGAGAGAGAGAGAGAGAGAGAGATTGGCTGGTGCCATGTACTCCCCCATCAAAACTGCCCCACCTAGAAATGTGGCTACCCCACCAAACATGGAAGGCTGGCTACAGGGCTGTAATAGTGGAGGTGGTCAGAACCATGGATACAGCAAACAAACCAATCTTCTTACTGGAGACAAGGAGAAAAAAGGGATGCCCCTTCCTCAACAAAATGATCCTCATTTTTTAGTTTTTGTACAAATTCTTGTTTGTCTTCCTGCCAGAGCCTCAATAGCAGCCAGATCACATTTCCCTATAGGCTGAATAGCCCTGAGGCCCACCCTTCATGGAGAAGGTTTGGAGGGAAGGAGGGTGTTCCATCCATGACTGACCAAACTGGGTTGACTTGATTTTTTTTATTAAAAAAAAAAAGCAGAAGGCATTGTGCACCTTTTTATGGGAAATGCCAGAACTGGACATTGTTAACATTCACCACAGTCTGCCCATGTTAACTAAGCCCACCCACTTAACCCTGCCCAGTCCCCTTGCAATCCAGTTGCAGTTGTAGCTTAGCCATATTATAATGGGCTCCTTCTGAGAGGAAGGGTGGGATATAAATTAAGTAAAACATAAAATAATAACCCTAATCCCTTTATTGATTGCTAAAAAGGAAGGGAAATCTAGTCTAATCAGGCACAGGAGAGACCCAATAGGACAGAGCACTGAAAGGAGAGGGCCAATCAGGAAGCCTGTCCTCTGTGCTCTGAGGATAATTTTTGGAGGGAAGACCTGAAGAGGGAAGGAGTGGTCTGATTCTACGTTAACGAAGCTGTGCCCATGACTGACTGAATCAGATTGATCTGTCAAATATGCAGCAGATGTTCTGTTCATTTAACAGGGAAATGACAGAATGGGACATTGTCAATATTCACCACAGATTATCCATATTTACTGGCAAGAACCACCCGCACTGCCTACCCCACCTAAAACTGAAGCCACTCTCCTGTCCTGTCCTGTCCACAGGTTAACCTTGTTGTAATAACCACCCATCTACCCAGTGATCTCTCTACTGGGGAGTAAAGGGGCAGTAAAAGATGGCCTCAGATGGACAAAAGAAAGTCAGAGTCAATGAGATGGGCAAGACCCAATGCCCCCGCATGAAAAAGTAATTGCCCCCTTAGACTCAAAACCTGGTTATGCCACCTTTAGCAGCAATGACTGCAACCAAACGCTTCCTGTAGTTCCTGATCAGTCTCTCACAACGCTGTGGTAGAATTTTGGCCAATTTCTTGTTCTTCAACCATTCTGATGTAGACTTGCTTGTGTGTTTTGGATCATTGTCTTGCTGCATGACCCAGCTTCAGCTGATGGACGGATGGCCCGACATTCTCCTGCAGAATTTGCTGATACTAAGCGGAATTCATGGTTCCTTCAATGATGGAAAGTCATCCAGATCCTGATGCAGCAAAGCATTCCCAAACCATGACTCTGCCACCACCATGCTTGACTGTTGGTATGAGGTTCTTCATGTGGAATGCAGTGTTTGGTTTTTGCCAGACAAAACAGGGCCCATGTCACCCAAAATGTTCCATCTTTGACTAATCAGTCCATAGAACATTGTTCCAAAACTCTTGAGGGTCATCCAGGTGCTTTTTGACAAACTCTAGATGAGCATTCATGATGTTCTTAGTGAGCAGTGATTTCCGCCTTGCTACTCTGCCATGAATCCCATGTTTGCACAGTGTCTTTCTGATGGTGGAGTCATGAACTCTGACCTTGGCTGAGGCAAGAGAGGTCTGCAGATCCCTGGATGTTGTTCTGGGATCCTTCATGACTTCCTGCATGATTTTATGCCTTGCTCTTGGAAGGATTTTGGCAGGACAGCCACTCCGGCTGTCCTAAACCTTCTTCATTTGGTCAATATGACTCTGATTGTGGTTTGGTGGAGCCCCAGAGCCTTAGAAATGGCTTTGTAAACCTTTCCAGACTGATATGCATCAACAATTATTTTCCAGAGGAGTCCAGGATTTTTTTTATCATGGCATGATGTGGCTTTGGAACCTGTGTGCTGGCAACTTCAATCTGATGAGAAGGGCCAAAGTTAGTCAGATTTATATTGGGCAGGGCTGGCCCAAAGCAGGCCTGATTGTTTACCAAAGTATTCAAACACCTGACCCTAACAATCCCTTTTATTGGGTTGTTCATAGGGGGGCAATTACTTTTTCACACGGCGGCATTGGGTGTTGCCTAACTTTCTTTAATAAATAAATGAAATAAGAATCAAAATTGTGTGTCGTTTGTTCACTCATGGCCCCTTTTCTCTAATATTAGGTTGTGGTTCAAGATCTGGTAATACTCATTGCCAAAAATTTGCAACAATGCAGAAAATCAGACGGGGGCAAATACTTTTCCGTGGCATTGTATATGAAGCCCTTGGGAGCGGTCATCAGGAGATTTGGGGTGAGGTGTCAGCAGTATTCTGATGATACCCAGCACTATTTCTCTGTAATATCTGAATTGGGAGAGAATGTGCAAGCCCTGGACCACTGCTTGGACTCGGTGGTGGGCTGCATAAGGGCCAATAAACTGAGTCTGAATCCTAGCAAGACGAAGGCACTGTGGGTTGGTGGTTCCCGAGTTTGGATAATTGGTCAGTTGCCTGCTTTGGATGGGGTTATACTCCCTCTGAAAGAGCAGGTCCATAGCCTGGGGGTGCTCCTGGATCCATCTTTGTCGCTAGAGGCCCAGGTGATCTCAGTGGCTAGGACTGCCTTTTACCAGCTTTGGCTGATAAGACAGCTGCAGCCATTTCTGGACTGGGATAGCCTGACCACTGTTGTCCATGCACTGGTAACCTGCAGGCTGGATTACTGTAATGCGCTCTATGTGGGGCTGACTTTGAGGTTGGTCTGGAAGCTGCAGCTGGTGCAAAATGCGGTAGCAAGACTGCTCACTGGGGCAGGGTATCGCCAACATGTCACCCCGCTGCTGAAAGAATTGTACTGGCTGCCCATTTGCTACCGGGCCAAGTTCAAGGTTCTAGTTTTGGTGTACAAAGCCCTACATAGCTTGGGACCAGGATACCTGAAAGACCATCTTATCCATATATACCCAGGCAATCACTGCGCTCTGCAGGTGAGGGCCTTCTGCAGATACTATCTTATCAGGAAGTCCATTCTGCACAACATAGGAAACAGACCTTTAGTGTTGTGGAACTAACTTTTTGGAATTCCCTCCCCTTAAATATTAGACAGGTGCCATCTCTGTTATCTTTTCAGTGCTTATTGAAGACCTTCCTCTTTCAATAAGACTTTTAAGTTGAGAACTTATCCCAGTCTGTGTCTGTTGGAATTGCTTTTTAATATGTTTTTAAATCTTCTCTTTTTTAAAAAGGTGTTTTAATCTTTCTTTTAAAAAAAGATGTTTTGAAATGTTTTTAAAGATGTTTTGCTTTAATGTATTTTAAAGTCTGTTTTTACGATCTTTTTCAGTGTTTTTAGTTCTTTTGTTTGCTGCCCTGGGCTCCTGCTGGGAGGAAGGGTGGGATATAAATCAAATAATAAATAAAAATAAATAAACATATAGCCTGTGTGCTGCTGAGTCCCTTCATTTTTTCCCTTTGGTGGCTTCCTGTAGCTTTAATGTTTCACTGACAGGCAGAGACTCCACTGGGGGAGTTTTTCATAGCATTCAAATACAGTAGAGCCAGTGTGGTGTAGTGGTTAAGGTGTTGGACTATGACCTGGGAGATCAGGGTTCGAATCCCCACACAACCATGAAGCTCACTGGGTGACCTTGGGCCAGTCATTGTCTCTCAGCCTCAGAGGAAGACAATGGTAAACCACCTCTAAATACCACTTACCATGAAAACCCTATTCATAGGGTTGCCATAAGTCGGAATCAACTTGAAGGCAGTCCATCATCATCATCAATGGTGACACCCTCTCGGGCAATCATTAGTGTCTGGCCACTCAGGCTTAACCTCCCCACCCACCCACCATGGACACAAAAATATCAAACACCCTTGTTTCACTTCCTGAGGAAAATGCTTGGATGATCCCACTGGATGGGGTGAAGAACAAGTGTGTTCTGGAGAGCATGCAGAGCTCCAAACAGCCATTTCTCCAGCAACAGGAACGTTGTGGGACAAAAGAATGGCAGGTAATCTGAGGAGGAAGAGGAAGAGGAGGAGAGAGGGGTGAAGGGAAAGGGGAAAAGTGAGTGCTAAATTCTTTTATAATTCAAGCTGTGGCTGCAAAAGAAATGTGGAAAGTGGAAGGCCACCCTCCAAGTCCCACACCCACACTCTGGGAAGGGAGCATGGCCTGGGATGGGTGGGGAGGGGACAGTTTGAGTGGATCAGGCCCCTCATGTTGCTCTCTTCTTCCTTCCCTCAGGGGGACAAGGGAGGTGGTGTCCCTGGGACTAGCCTTATGAAATATATTAAATCCCAAACAGAAACATGAAATAACCATCTCATCAGGACTACTTGCCTGGCAGGGGGAAAAACAGGTGATAAGTAAATGTCAGCATTGAAAGTGGAGGCAGTTCTGGCTACTCTTTGAGCCTCTCCAACTTTGGAGTACTGGGGCTTGATGACCCTAAAGTTTTATTTGGGGGTGGTTTCTAAACTTGTTTTGGAGTGGATTGTAAGATGCCCTTACATTGCATCTGGTCCTTCTGAGGCTGCTTTAATGGGAAGTGTCCATGACCTATAGGCGCACATTTTAAATTCCCTTCATGTGCTGAGCCACTTTGACACCCTTATGGGTATAGGTCATGACTTCCCTATGCAATTGGATCCTCTCCATCAACCAACAGGAGCATGTTTCCTTCTCTGTCATTCTGAGGCCTACATTTCATATTTTTTAAAGGAGAGGTGCATATTCAGGACAATATTATACATGTTGGATGATGATGTCTAGACCCTGTCACAAGAAGGACCCAACACATGATTTTGTTTTTTAAAAAACATGCATATATCCTCACATGTAAGTCTGCATCTCAGAAAGTCAACATGCTTCCAAGAGGCAAGAGTGAATACTGGTACTCTTGGGTGCATTTTTGCTTTTCCACAGACTTATCCTGTCCTTTATCCAAAACCTAATGATCATTTCTAATTCCATTTATGGCTTTAAGATATTTTCATTGCCATATTGACATTCAACAACTACTGTACATCTTACCAACTAAAGCTATTAAGGCATATTGGAACAAACAATATTGAAAAAGCCATGACAACCATGCCATGTGGGCTGAAACCGTTGTTGTTGTTGTTGTTGTTGTTGTTGTTGTTGTTGTTGTTTATCATTATCATCATCATCATCATCATCATTATTATTATTATTTTGATTGATTGATTGATTGATTGATTGATTGATTGATTAGCTGCCCTTCACCTTAAGTTTCCAAGGCAGGTTATAATTTAAAATACGTCATTGAAAACAATTTAAATCATTTGATAAGAATTAATTAAAGAAAGGGAAGAGAGATCTGCTGAAGCAACAACAGAAGTTGGTGTTGAGGAAAAGAAAGTTGCTCAGAGTTATTGCACATTCAAAAACAGCTGAAAAGGTGTGCCAAACAGTGGCCCCTTCAGCAACTCAACCTCAGGGGCTCAAACAGTCTCATGATCTGTCAGGGCACTGGGGAATGGACAAGACAGGCTCTCAGTAGCCCAGGGGATATTTTATGCATCAAATCGTTTAGGCACCTTGCAAGAAATTACCTCACCTTGCCCTTAATTTTGATTTTTAGGTGGCCAGTCTCACTGGCAATCTTTGGACAAATCCCTGGAGCTTTGGGAAGAAGAATTATAAGGGGGAGAAGCATCACCTTAGCAACAGCCTGAAGTCTTTGTGTGACACAGGTGCAGAGCTGGAGGAAAACGTGTTTATGAGAACTCACTGCAGTGGCTGCCTGGTCTTGACATGGGTCAACCGGGGGGGGGGAGCAGGTGGACTTGGCCTAGCTTTTGCTGAGAAAAGACCTTCATAAAGGTCAGGATCAAGAGACTCTTTTAGGATATATGTGAATCTGTATAAACAACATGGACTATTTATTTTATTTTATTTTATTTCTTATTTGATTTATATCCCTCCCTTCCTCCCAGCAGAAGCCCAGGGCGGCAAACAGAAGCACTAAAAACACTTTAAAACATCATAAAAACAAACCTTAAAATACATTAAAACAAAACAACATTAAAAACATTTTTTAAAAAAGCTTTAAAAACGTCTTTTTAAAAAGGGTTAAAAACATGATTAAAAACATATCAAGCAATTCTAACACAGATGCAGTCTGGGATAGGTCTCAACTGAAAAGGCTTGTTGAAAGAGGAAGGTCTTCAAAAGGCACCAAAAAGATAGCAGAGATGGCACCTGCCTAATATTCAAGGTTATACTAGTTATTTCTGAACATTTTGAGCTCATAAAACTACCTTTTATTGCACGGCCTGACAATCTTTCTCAGACTAATGGCCACATTACCGTCGGGGCAACCTTGAGGGAGCCACATACCTGTGGTGGTCACTCCCAGGAGCAAAGGTGGGCAGAACAAATACTGTAATTTCACCTTCGTACAATAGCCTCATTTCTACACCAAGTCACACTCCCCTCTCTATCTTCTGTCCACCAGGCAAGCAAGAAGGATTATCAGCACTCAAGAACATAAACAAAGCTCATCTAGTCCAGCATCTTGTTCTCAGGGTGGCCCACCAAATGTCCAATATGGGAAGCCCACAAGGAGGACCTGAGTGCAAGAGCACCTTCCTCTCCTGGGGTTTCCAGCAATTGGTATACCTCTGATTATTTTGGCAGAGCACAGCTAACGTGCTCTCTCCTACTCTTCAGCAAGTGGATTTTAAGCAAAGCAGGAAAATTAGGAGATTGGGAGGGTGGATGGTTTGAAGCTGACTTGATGTTAAAGTTGCAGGACCTGCATTTAGTTCCAGTGTTAAAATGGAGAAGTGTCCAGAATGCACCCACAGTACTCATTCAAACTGGGCCTAGAAAGGATTGCAGACTCTGGCTTATTGGGGGGGGTGAGTAAGGCAGGGGCATGAGAGAGATGCATAAGATCATGCATAAAGTGAAGGAAGTGGGCAGGAAGATGTTTTTCTCATAAGACTAGAACCCAAAGGGGTCGTCCAACGAAGCTGAACATTAGGAGATTGCAGACAGACAAAAAGAAACATGTTTCCCCAGACTGTATAGTCAAACTGACAAACTCATGGCCACAGGGTGAGAGGATGGCCACCACATTCACACTGTACATTTATTCCACTATTATTCCATTCTAAACAGTCAAGGTCATCCCCAAAGAATCCTGGGAAGTGTAGTTTATGAAGGATACTGAGAGTTGTTAGGAAAGCCATAGTCCCCTTACAGGCTGGCCATTCCCAGAGTTGTCTGGGGGAAAGGACTGACTTTTAAACTACTCAGGGAATTGTAGCTGTGTGAGGAGAATAGGGGTCTCCTAGCAACATGAGATAGTGCTGGAAGATGAGACCCCCCAGGTCAGAAGGCACTCACCGAGCTACTTGGGAAGAACAAAGGACAAGTACGAGTAGCACTGTGACTAATGATGCAGCTGGGTCAAAGGTGAAAGGAAGCCCAGAGGCTGATGAGCACAGATGCGAAAGGAGAGTCTGGAGTTGTACGACGCACACAGTAGGAACATGGAATGTGAGAAGCATGAACCAGGGAAAGTTAGAAATTGTCAAGCAAGAAATGGAGTGTATCAACATTACAATACTTAGCTTGAGTGAATTAAAATGGACTGGAATGGGGCATTTTCAATCAGGCAACTACAAAATATTTTATGCAGGAAATGAGAAATTAAGAAGAAACAGGGTTGCTTTAATAGTGAGAAGTGATGTAGCAAAAGCAATTAGGAGCTACAACACAAGGTCTGAGCAAGTTATATCAATGAGATTAAATGGGAAACCTATTAACATAACCATCATCCAAGTCTACGCTGCAACATCAAATGCAGAAGAAGAAGGAGAGATTTTACACAGAAGTACAGGAAGAAATTGATCACACACCAAAACAAGATATGATGATAATCATGGGGGACTAGAATGCAAAAGTAGGGAACAGAGAAGAACTAGGAATTGTGGGGAAATGGGGCTTAGGAGACAGAAATGAAGCAGGAGAAAGACTTATTGAATTCTGTGAAGCCAATTATTTGTTTTTTGCCAATACATTTTTTGAGCAACCAAAAAGACAACTGTACATGTGGACATCACCAGATGGTCAATATAGGAATCAAATTGATTATATAATTGGAAACAGAAGATGGAGAAGTTCCATATTTTCTGCAAAAACAAGACCAGGAGCAGACTGCGGTACAGATCATGAACTGATTGTATCGAAAATCAGAGTAAAGCTAAAGAAGAACAACAAAGCACTCATAATGCCAAAATACAATTTAAATAACATCCCAGAAGAATATAAAGATCAAATAAGGAACAGGTTTAAGGCTTTAAACTTAGTTGACAGAGAACCAGAAGAACTATGGACTGAAGTCAGGGACATTATCAGGGAAGAATGCAAAAAGACAATACCTCGTGTTAAAAAGAGGGAAAGACCTCAATGGATGACTGTAGAAACTCTTCAAATGGTTAAAGAGAGAAGGAAAGTAAAAGCAAAAGGAGATAGAAACACTGTCAGAACCCTAAATGCAACTATACAACGACTAGTATGTAGGGACAAAGAAAACTATTACAATAGTTATTGTATAGAAATAGAAAAGGACAACAAAATGGGAAGAACAAGAGTCCTATTCCAAAAGATTAGAGAAATGAAAGGGAAATTTAAACCAGGAGTAGGGATGTTGAGTAATCAACAGGGGAACACGCTGACTGACCCAGATGAAATAAAAGGAAGATGGAAGCAATACACTGAAGAACTCTGTAAAAGAGATGACAGGATGACAGATTCATTCACAGAGGAATCTTATGATGAAGAACCAGAAATTTTAGAATGTGAGGTGAAAGCTGCTCTTAAAATACTTGGAAGAAACAAATCACCAGGAACAGATGGCATACCAATAGAGTTGCTACAAGCTACTGAGACTGAATCTGTCCAAATTTTGACAAAACTTTGTCAAGAAATATGAAAACTAAACAATGGCCCACAGACTAGAAGCGTTCAATTTATATCCCACTTCCAAAGAAAGGGGATCCCAGAGGATGCAGTAATTACTGAACTATAGCCTTAATATCCCATGCAAGTAAAGTAATGCTCAAGATACTACAACAAAGGCTGTTACCATACGTGGAGCGAGAAATGCCAGACATCCAAGCTGGATTTAGAAAGGGAAGAGGCACCAGAGATCATATCGCAAACATACATTGGATAATGGAACGGAGCAAGGAATTTCAGAAGAAAATCACCCTGTGCTTTATAGATTACAGCAAAGCCTTTGACTGTGTAGATCATGAAAAACTATGGAATGCTTTAAAAGAAATGGGGGTGCCACAGCATCTGATTGTCCTGATGCGCAACCTATACTCTGGACAAGAGGCTCCCGTAAGAACAGAATATGGAGAAACCAATTGGTTCCCCATCGGAAAGGGTGTGAGACAGGGGTGTATTTTATCACCCTATTTGTTTAATCTGTACACAGAACATATCATAATGAAAGCGGGATTGGACCAAGATGGTGTGAAAAGTGGAGGGAGAAACATCAATAATTTAAGATATGCAGATGATATACTCTTAGCAGAAACCAGTAATGATTTGAAATGAATGCTGATGAAAGTTCAAGAGGAAAGCACAAAAGCAGGACTGCAGCTCAACGTCAAAAAGACTAAAGTAATGACAACAGAAGATTTATGTAACTTTAAAGTTGACAATGAGGACATTGAACTTGTCAAGGATTATCAATACCTTGGCACAGTCATTAACTCAAATGGAGACAATGTTCAAGAAATCAGAAGAAGGCTAGGACTGGAGAGGGCAGCTATGAGAGAACAAGAAACGGTCCTCAAATGCAAAGACATATCACTGAACACCAAAGTCAGGATCATTCAGACCATGGTATTCTTGATCTCTATGTATGAATGTGAAAGATGGACAGTGAAAAAAGCAGATAAGAGAAAAATCAACGCCTTTGAAATGTGGTGTTGGAGGAGAGCTTTGTGCATACCATGGACTGCAAAAAAGACAAATAATTGGGTGTTAGAACAAATTAAACCAGAACTGTCACTAGAAGCTAAAATGATGAAACTGAGGTTCTCATACTTTGGACACAGAATGAGAAGTCATGATTCACTAGAAAAGACAATAATGCTGGGAAAAACAGAAGGGAGTAGAAAAAGAGGAAGGCCAAACAAGAGATGGATTGATTCCATAAAGGAGGCCACAGACTTGAACTTACAAGATCTGAACAGGGCGGTGGTTCATGACAGATGCTCTTGGAGGTCACTGATTCATAGGGTCGCCATAAGTCGTAATTGACTGGAAGGCACATAACAACAACAGCAGCAGCTCTCAGCACCCTTCACAAACTACACTTCCCAGGATTCTTTGGGGGAAACCATGACTGTTTAAAGTGGAATAATAGTGGAATAAATGTACAGTGTGAATGTGGCCTTAATAATTTTTAAAGAGTTTTGCACGGCTGCCAGTTGCTGAAGAAGAACAGCAGGAATAGACTGTTGCCCGCTTGTGAGAGTCCAAAAATGGGTCTCGCCACTGTGGCAAACAGGATGCTGGATTGGGTGGGCCTTTAGACTGATCCAGCTTTCAGGCTCTTCCAATGCTCTTGTCACCAAAGTTCAGGTCAAACTATCCCCCCCTCCCAAACTTGACTCATGTCAGACTTTAGAGCCTCACCTCTGATTTATTGCAAACATGTTTTTCTCCAACTCCGCCCCTACTCCTTGAGCCACATAGAGACTCCGGGACGTTGCAGAGGTGAACCTTCTTCCTCGTATAATTATCAAAATGATGATGATGTATCCTTATTCTGGCCAAAGCTCATGAGATATTTCTGGAGGCTGCCAAAACATCAGATTCAAAGGCAGCACAAGGTTATTTATCCCACTGTGCTTGGGGGAAAATATTGGTGCATAAAACATCTCCTGTGTCACAGACAGACTGAGTTAAGGTTCAGAGCAGGTGAAAGGCAGTGGGGGATGTGCCTGCATGAGCTTAATGGCTCTGGAGACTCCTGCATTTGCAAAGCCACTGCAGCAACTTCTGCTTAGTTGTGTCTGGAGGAGAGAGGAGCACCCACAAGAGAAGTATGGGTGCCCAAGTCAGACTGATCTCTCTACTGCTTCTGTTCCTACTTCTGCTGATAATGCGTTATGGAGTCTGTGGGAGCCTGAAGGCAAAATGCCTCTTGAATCTTGTCAGAGAAGACAACGGAGCACAAAGTTACTTCCAGCCTGGACACTTCCTCATTGGTGGAATTATATCTCCCAAATATTTTATTCGACAACTTCCATACCTCTTTGTCAAGCCCCCAGGAACCAGGATTGAAAAGTAAATGATTATATGCAGATGTCTGGCTTCTCAATCCCCAGTTCAGTGGCTCCTATTTACCAGGAAAATACCCCAATGTCAGGGCACTAAAGCTCCCATCTTCTCTGAGTCTGACCATTGGTCATGCTGTCTGAGACTCATCAGAGTTGGAGAACAGCAACCACCTGTGGGCCACTGGTTCCCAACACACCTGCCCTGTTTTCTGGTTTCCTTGTCATCTCTGTTAAAACATTCTTCTTGCTATGCTGCCTTTTGCAGAATGGGGCACAGGGATGCGAAGGAATTGATGTATCCCCACCTGAGGGAAGGAGGTGAGGGTGACCCCAAAGTCATGCAATTTCCTGCAGGCAATTAGATTCCTGGATTTGTACAGGAGGGAGGGGGTGTTCAGAGGTGGTTTACTATTGCCTTCCTCTGACGCTGAGAGGCAGTGACTGGCCCAAGGTCACCCAGTGACCTTCATGGCTATGTGGGGATTAGAACCCTGGTCTCCCAGGTCGTAGTCTGACACCTTAACCACTACACCACACTGGCTCTCATCTAATATTTAAGGGGAGAGAATTCCAAAGGTAGGTGCCACCACACTAAAGGTCAATTTCCTATGTTGTGCAGAACAGACGTCCTTATAAGATGGTATCTGCAGGAGGCCCTCACCTGCTGAGCGCAGTGATCGGCTGCGTATATAAGGGGTAATACGGTCTTTCAGATATGCTGGTCTTGAGATGTATAGGGCTTTGTACAACAAAACCAGCACCTTGAACTTGGCCAGGTAGCTAATGGGCAGCCAGTGCAATTCTTTCAGCAGCTAGAACATCTTTTCTAACTGGAACTACACTAAAATCTCCCCTCCCAGCCCAGAATAATGTGTGCAGTTCCAAGCTTCAGCAAGTGCAATGTATCTGGAGACTTAATCTGGCTAGGGACCACAGTCCTATGACTTCTTGCCTCACTGCTGTGCTGTGCCCCTCAGCTGATTTCATTAGCACAAGGGAGACTCAAGCAAGCCCTGTGCCTCCTGATGGTTAGTTGCACTGAAGTGCTGGGCACAATCTTCACCTTGTATATTGAAAAGTACTGTAACTCTTACTGATTCAGTAGACCTTCCTGGCAGGTAAGTGGGGTTCAGATTGCATCCTGATTCTCCTTCAAGGGCAGTAGTTCCCAAACTTTGTTTCCCACGGACCAATTGAAAATCACCGACAGTCTTGGCTGACCACGTAATACTATTAATATTTAATACTATTTCTGCCTGCTGTAACAATTGTAATGTGCTGTGCTAGGGGCTGTATGATGTCTAATTGTATTTTAACAGACCTGCCACTTGAATGAAGCTTGTCCGTAGACCACAGTTCGGGATCCTCTGTTCTAGAGTATAGGCTGAGATCTCTATTTGAAGTGGTGGCATTTATACAATCTGGGAGACCAGGATTTGAATCCCCACATAGCCATGAAGCTCACTGGGTGACCTTGGGCCAGTCACTGCCTCTCAACCTCAAGAAAACTCTATTCATAGGGTCACCATAAGTCAGAATTGATTTGAAGGCAGTACTGTAGTTTTGCTCAGTTTTTGTTCTTTAAGACTGTGTGCAATGGAGCATGCATCTCCCCAAAGCAGATCCACACCATGCATTTAAAGAATATCCAATGCACATTTAAAGCTGCCCATTTGCTACTGGGCCAAGTTCAAGGTTCTAGTTTTGGTGTATAAAGCCCTATACAGCTCGGGACCAGGATACCTGAAAGACTGTCTTACCCCTTATATACCTAGTTGATCACTGCGTTCTGTAGGTGAGGGCCTCCTGCAGATACCATCTTATCAGGAGGTTCATTCTGCACAATATAGGAAATGGACCTTTAGTGTGGCGGCACCTACCCTGTGGAATTCCCTCCCTTTGAATATTAGGCAGGCACCATCTCTGCTATCTTTTCAGCACCTTTTGAAGACTTTCCTCTTTCAACAAGCCATTGTTTTAATTTATTTTAAGTCCTGTTTTTATGACGTTTTAAAGTGTTTTTAGCTTTTTGTTTGACGCCCTGGGCTCCTGCTGGGAGGAAGGGCGGGATACAAATTCAATAAATAATAAATAAATAAATAAAGTACATACCTACACCAAAAAGAATTCTGGGAACGAGTTTCCCCTTCACAGGGCTACAAATTCTCAGCACCCTTAACAAACTATGGTTCACATGATTCCTTGGGAGAAGTTCGGTGTTTTAAATGTGTGTTGACTTTGCTATAAATGTATGGTGTGGATTTTTACCTAGCAACAAGGATAGATCCCTTGGCCATCCCCCACTAAAAACATCAAAATCCCTATTTGGGACATCAAATATTGTTTATTCTCATTAAATGGTGAACAACAGACACTTTCTAATGGGTTTCTTTATTGCAGTCCATCACCTAGGTTCTACTGGCACATCCTGTCCTTCTCCCTCACCATCCAGGACATCAACCAGGATGCCAGGCTCTTGCCCAACATCACGCTGGGCTACAAACTCTATGAGAACTATATTGATGCCAGGATGACTTCCGATGCCATGCTAGACCTGCTTGCAGGCGGGGGAAGCAACATTCCAAACTATAGCTGTGGAAGACGCAATAACCTGGTGGCTGTTCTTGAAGGGGCCAATTCTGTCATCTCAAAACATATTTCAGCCCTGTCAGGCATCTACAAACTCCCACAGGTACGACAGAGAGACAGAGAAATTCAGCTGCTAAGTTCAGGTCTGTGGCGTCCTTTATGGAATCAATCCATCTCTTGTTTGGCCTTCCTCTTTTTCTACTCCCGCTTTGCCCAGCATTATGGTCTTTTCTAGTGAATCAGGTCTTCTCATTATGTCTCCATTATGTATGTCATTATGTCATTATGTATGACAACCTCAGTTTCATCATTTTAGCTTCTAGTGATAGTTCTGGTTTAATTTGTTCTAACACCCAATTATTTGTCTTTTTCACAGTCCATGGAATCCGCAAAGCTCTCCTCCAACACCACATTTCAAATGAGTGGATTTTTCTCTTATCTGCTTTTTTCACTGTCCAGCTTTCACATTTATACATAATCGGGAATACCATGGTTTGAATGATCCTGACTTTGGTGTTCAGTGATACATCTTTGCATTTGAGGACCTTTTCTAATTCTCTCATACCTGCCCTCCCCAGCCCTAGCCTTCTTCTGATTTCTTGACTATAGTCTCCATTTTGGTTAAGGACTGTGTCAAGGTTTTGATAATCCTTGACAAGTTCAATGTCCTCATTGTCAACTTTAAAGTTAAGTAAATCTTCTGTTGTGGTTAATAAATATTTGTTCCTAATTTCTTCCTTTCCTCACTAGATCAGTTATGGCTTTGCTGCTCAGGTTCCTGATGACAAAACCCAGCTCCCTTTTCTCTACCGTATGGTCCCCAAAGAAGAAAGTCAGTACCAGGGGATTATTAAGCTGCTCCTTCATTTTGGATGGACGTGGATTGGTCTCTTTGCTCCAGACAATGAGAATGGAGAAAGGTTCTTGCTTGACATGACACCTCTGCTGATTAGCAATGGAATTTGTGTTGCCTTATCACAAAGACTATCGGAAAAGAATCTGTACCTTGTGCTCCACCAGATTGCTCCATTTGCCCTATGGAGACAAATCAGTGTAGTTGTTTACTACGAAAACACACATAGGGCATGGATTCCAATCATAATACTACAAAAAACACTTGAGAAAAAAATAGGGACAAAAGTCTGGATCACAACAGACTTTCAGGACATCAACACGTGTTTGACTTTTGATCCTGAATTATTCCAGTACATCCATGGTTCTTTGTCCATTGTAATGAAGACCAAAAAAAAGTCCAAACATGACTTTTATTATCCATATTCCTATCGTCTTGAAAAGTTTTTGAAGGAAGCATTTGTTTGTTCATATTCTAAGCATGTGTGGGCCATCAAAGGTTGGACAAGATGCACAGAGAAGGAGAACCTGGAGACACTTCCCCAAGAGGAACTTGAGAGAGCCCAGTCTCAAGACAGCTACAGAACTTACTTCAGTGTCCAAGCCATGGCGCAGGCCTTAAATGCTGCATATTCACCTAGATCAAAGCAGATGTTGACAATGGGTGGAGGAGATGGATTGGAACTCCGAAGGCTACAGCCATGGCAGGTACCTCCTTTCCCTTTTTGCAAACCGCAATTCATTTTCCAAAGTCCGGTATTGTCATTATCCTGAATCCATTTTCAAATATAGTAGTGAGGGAAAACTATTGCCCATCTCTGAAAACAATCCAATTTATGTGGTTCTTGGGACATCTCCTGCCTGTTATGGTTATGTCAGAAGTCTTCCCTTTATCTAGTGGCTCCTCCCTGGAGCCCTTAAAGATAAACAGCTTTCTTAGCTGAAGTTGGGCTCTTCTCAACTCCCCCTCTGTCTGTGCTAGGCCTTTAAGTTGTCCATCAACAGTGAGCAAAAGAAAAAAGAGGAGAACCCCAAGATGCTGGAAAAAAGGGTTTTTATTAAATGCAAGCCCAAATGGTTTTTTAAAAAAATGAAAGCACAATGTTTTTCGGCCACTCAGTGACTTGGCCTTCGTCAAGGGATATACAGGTCTAAAATTTTCTCCAACAAATCTATATGCCTCGATATCGACTGTGAGAACAGGTCTAAAAATCATCATCTAGTTGCAAAGATTCGTTGAAAAAATTTTTTAGACCTGTTCTCACATTCGATATCGAGGCATATAGATTTGTTGGAGAAAATTTTAGACCTGTATATTTCCTAACGAAGGCCAAGTCACTGAGTAGCTGAAATGTGTTGGGCTTCCATTTAATTTTTTCCAGCATCTTGGGATTCTCCCCTTTTTGCTTGTCCTTGGATGCTCTCCGCCTTTTGCTGTTCATCCATCAACAGTGAGCACCTGAAACACTGACTGAGCGGGAGCACAGATCTCCAGGCCAGTCTTCCCCACTAGGATGAGATGTATTGTATCCTTATGGATGGAACAACTATCAGGTGTCTCCACAGTTGGCTTCAGAATTGTACTCAAAGATTCCTTATCAATGGTTCCTTCAACATTTTTATTAATGACTTGGATGAGGAGGTGCAGAGAAGACAGAAAAAAAATTCAAAGGGATCTTGATAGGCTGGGGCATTAGATTGAAAACAACAGAATTTAACAGGGATAAGTGCAAAGTTCTACCGCTGGGAAAAAGAAAGCAAACCCCCAGTTATAAGATGGGGGATACTTGACTCAGCAATACTACATGAGAGAAGGATCTTGGGATTGTTGCTGATCACAAGCTGAATATGAACCAACAATGCGATGTGGGTGCAAAAAAAGCAAATGCTAATTTAGACTCTCTTGGAGGTCACTGATTCATAGGGTTGCCATCAGTCGTAGTCAACTTGAAGGCACATAACAACAACAATATTTTAGACTGCATTAACAGAAGTATAGTTTCCAAATCATGGGGGGTACTAGTCCCCCTCTATTCAGCAGTGGTTAGGCCTCATCTTGAATACTGCATCCAGTTCTGGACACTGCACTTTAAGAAGAATGCAAACAAACTGGAACAGGTTCAGAGGAGGGCAACAAAGATGATCAGGGGACTGGAAACAAAGCCCTATGAGGAGGGACTGAAAGAACTGGGCATGTTTAGCCTGGAGAAGAGAAGACTAAGGGGAGATGGAACTCTTCTAGTACTTGTAAGGTTGCCACACAGAGGAGGGACAGGGTCTCTTCTTGATTATCCCAAGTGCAGGACATGGACTAATGGGCAGGAAGCCAGATTTTGCTTGAACACCAGGAAAGCCTTCCTAACTGTTAAACCCGTATGGCAATTAAACCAAATACCTAGGGAGGTGGTGGGCTCTCCAACACTGGAGGCATTCAAGAGGCAGCTGGACAGCCACCTGTCGGATATGCTTTAATTTGGATTCCTGCATTGACCAGGGGGTTGGACTCGATGGCCTTATAGGCCCCTTCCAATTGAACAATTCCATGGTTCCATGATTTCTTTATATGTAAACAAACATGTGCACAAGGCCCAGGAGCTATTCAGCATAGGTGTACATCTTGCTCATATGCTGATCTTGAAGATGTATAGACCTGTGAGGTTCCTCTCTGCAGTGGCCCCATACTGTGGACTAACCTTCCCTAAAGATACAGCTGACACAGTGTTCCACTAGATGGTTATAACATACCTATTCACAAGAGCATTTTGGAGCACTGATTTTCAGTAACATCTCTATTAGAAATTTGGGGTACTGTTTGTATTTGTGGTTTTTTAAAAGCATTTTATAGCCTTCTGAATAGCCACCTTGTAATTTTATATGAAATATGGTTTATAAATGTTTTAATAAAAGAGTTTATGAGTCCAAATGAGATGCACACCTGCCCCAATTCATAGGCGATTAGAGATCAAAGCAAGCAGGGCTGAGAAATCCAACATGCTGTCATGCCTCTCTAAAGGCTGGTGCTTTCCCTGTCATTCCAGCTTCATGCTTTCTTAAGAGAAATCCAGTTTTCGAATACTTCCATGGGCGGACTGTATTTGGATGAGAACGGAGCATTGCCAGGCAGCTATGATATTGAGAACTGGGTGATGTTTCCCAATGAGTCTTGTGTTAAAGTGAAAATTGGAAGTATTGAGAGAGAGGCATCCACTAAAATACAGCTCACCATTAACCCAGAAGCCATCGTGTGGCCCAAGTGGTTTAAGAAAGTAAGAAAGGGCTGGGAGGAAGTCCTCCTGACTATGGTGCAGGGGTGGGAACTGGCAGCCCAGGGGGGCTCCTCCTTGTACAGCACTTGTGTGTAAAGCAGAGAGCCTCTTATATCTGTGGAGGCTCCCCACACATTTTGCAACCCTGGAAATTCAGGATTTACAGCAGGACTTCCAACAGTGGTTGGCTGGTGGCCCCAGCAACTCAGAAGCCCAGCTCAGTTGTACCGTCTTGACTACCCTCCTTGCCAGGTCCCTAGAAGGGTTTTTTTTTAGCATTGAGAGGGAAGTGGTGCTGCTGTTGAACAAGAGCCAACCATTTTAATCTATCCAAAATGTAATCCTCAGCCCACAGATTTTAACCCACCTCTAAAATGGGGGAGAGAAATACATGATAATTAGTCCATCAGTCCTTATTTCAAAAATGTGCATCCAAGCAGGATGTTCATTTCAGGCTGGAACTTATGAAATCATGCCATATATCCCAGCCTCTTAACAAGCCTTTCCTTTTCTGACTTGGACATCAGTCTTCCAATCCTTTCTTTGTCCATTGTCCTGACTCTGGTGACCATTATTATCCTACAGTGTGGTATTTTACTCTAATACCAGTAATTATATAGAAAACCAGTATGGTGTAGTGTTTAAAGTGTTGGACAAGGACCTGGGAGACCAAAGGTCTAATCCCCAGACAGCCACAAAGAAGCTCCGTGGGTGACCTTGGGTCAGTTGCAATGTCTCTGCCTAACCTACTTGACAGGCTTGTTGTGAAGTTAAAATTGAGGGGGGGGAAATACCGAGGTTGCTACCTTGAGCTTTTCCTTGGAGGAAAAGTGTATGATGATGACGATCACGATGATGATTATGGTGACAGCTTCAAGGCTTTTGTGTTGATATACAAACACTTGAACAATTTGGCTCTAGGATAACTTTATGGACTGCCTGAGCCCTTATATCGCAGGTCAATCACTGAGATCATCTAGAGCAGCACTGTTAGTTGTCTCCCATTTTGTAAAGGCCCAACTAGCCTCAACTGGAAACCAGACATTTAGTGTTGCTGGTCCTATGCTGTGGAACACATTTACAGGAGAGATTTGGGAGATAACCTTGCTTTTGACTTTCAGGCCTTTAATGAACATTTATTTTATGCTTACAGCCCTTGCATCTGCTTAAGATTTTCTTGAGTAGCCAGTCGTTCTTATGACTGTTCTGTATTGCTTTTATTGCTGTGCACTGTCCTGTTATTATGTGAGATATTTTGTGTGATTTGTGAGATACAGTAAATAATATTAGTAGTGATACTTGTGCTACTCACTCCCTTTGATGCACCTCCATCTCTTTATGGTTAGACTGTGCCTCGCTCCAGGTGTACTGAAAGCTGTCTCCCTGGATACGCCAAGATGGTTCAAGAAGGAGAGCCCATTTGCTGCTATGCTTGTACTCCTTGTGCAGAAGGGACTATCTCCAGTCAGGAAGGTGGGAGAACATAAAGAGGGCAAAGAAACACTCAGATACTTCCTGTGAAGAGATATTTCTGAACATGGACTCTGTTTTGGTTTCTGTATTTTAATCCCCTTCATTCATTCCAGGAAGTGGAAATAAATGACTTTGCAGAAGCAAACTTTGGCCTACAAAGTGGAGAGCAGGAGGAGGGTTCAGCATGCAGTGCCCACAATGCATCTTTCCCCCTATTTTAAGCCATGCCCTCCACATTCTGCTTTTTTCAGGGATCACCAAGATTGTGCATCCTCAGAGCCTCTTCCCCCACTCAAATTATGCTCGAAAGAATCATTCTGTCCTATCCAATAGGACTGGTTGCAGTGTAGGCTTTGTTGATGGTGCTAATGTAGTGCCTATGGCAGTTACTCAGGGATCAACTCAGATTAGAAATTTTGGCAAGCATAACAGTGTGTCGGCAATGGATGGGCAAGAATTCTGCTGAATTCTGATTTAGTACTGGATTTTTCAATGGTCCACATATTCTCCATCTTTATGGAGCAATCATGTTTACTTCAAACTTCACTGGCTTTTCCCTGACACCAGAATTTCCCTTCTCGAGTATTCCCTTGAATATATTGACCTTCTATTAATTTTACATATAGAACAGCAGCATGGATCTCTCTGTCTCTCTCTTTCCCCCAACCACCTCCACTTCAATAATCCAAACTCCAAGCAGGAGGAAGCAAGCCAAGCTTATAATAGAGATTAGAGCGTTACTCTCATATTAAGGATACTAGGATTGCTGAGCATGAGAGGTGCACTGAAATCCTCTTTCCTTTCCAAAAGGAAACCAGCCAGTCTCTGCTTGCTAACATGAAAACTGACCAGCCTCAGTCGCAGCAGAGGAGGAGGCAGCAAAGCCACTTTCATACCCTTAATCAATATTTTCTTTCAAAATATTAATATTTTGAAAGAAAATATTGATATTGATATTAATATTTTTGGAAGAAAAAAACCCAGACTGTAACAGCAACAGTTACTGGACAAAGAACTAACTTGGTTAAGTTGACAGAATGCTTCTGAAGCAGAATCAGACAATTCGATCCCATCCCTAATGTAGATTATCCTCTGCAAAGTGTTCAATTCTGTGCCAGAAAATTTGATGTACAAAGTTTGACATAGAAAGTTTGAATGTCTCTTCCCCAGGACAACCAGCTGCTTTCTATTGATCAGATCATTCCTTGCCATACTTTGGTTCACTCTTCTGTTTCTTTAAAATACTTTGGCAAATCCTCCCATGTATGGGTAAGGCAATCTTCCCCTACCTAGGGCCTTCCAGATGTTTTTGACTAAAAGTTCCATCATGGGCCATGCTGGCTGAATCTGATGGGCATTGTAGTCCAACACAGCTGCAGGGCCCCAGTGACAGGAAGCATGTGGTAATTTTATTTATTTATTTATGTTAAAATATTTCTATCCTGCCCTTCTACCCTATAAAAGGGCACTCAGGGCGGCTTACAAAAATAAAATCAAACATGTACATAATGAAATTGTAAATAGTAAAATCACAAAAACATTAAAATAAATTTAAAATACATAAAATACAATACACACACACACACACACATATAGAGAGAGAGGTTGGTACTAAAGGGACTACAAAGGTAAAATTTAACGTAGAAGGCATAAAATCAGTGTCAGGTTCTACCTTCAGTCCTTCCCAAAGGCTCTCCAGAACAAGATCTTTTTCAGAAGTCTCCGGAAAACCAACAGGGAGAGAGCAGAGCAGACTTCTTTTAATTCAGAGACACTACCTGTGAAGATTCTAAAGGCCTTTTTAAACATGTGGATCCTTTCTTCATTTCTCTATTTTTAATCACCTCCCATAAAGTATAATAGCTTAACTGTAAAAGTCCAAGGTAAAGAGGTGTGTCTCTAGCATTCAGTGAAAGACATACAATGAAGGTGGCAAAAACCACTTCCGTCGGGAGGGCATTGCCTCTGAGTTTTATCTAAGTCAGAAGGTAAAAAGCAAGAAAAACCTTATGTACCACCTCTTTCTCCTTGGAGGAACAACTGGATTACAAGTGTAAGCATTTTAAAAAGCAAATGAACAAACAAATGTTTCACCTGATAATACATTCTTATGTTCTGACCTCCCCACCAACAGCATCTTTTTCTGCCAATTGGTTATTGCTGTAATACTGAAGCTACTCTTTTTCTTCTATTCAGATGCAAACCACTGCACCAAATGTCCAGAAGATCAACATCCAAACAAGGACCGAGTTCAATGTATCCCCAAGATTATCACCTTCCTGGATTATCAAGAATATTTGGGAATAATTTTAGCTTCCATTTCCCTATTCTTGTCCTTAACCACAGGCTTTGTGTTAGGAATCTTCATTAAATACCTAGAAACCCCGATAGTCAAAGCCAACAACAGGGACCTCTCCTACATTCTCCTCACTTCCCTACTTCTCTCCTTTTTGTCCTCCTTCCTCTTCATCGGCCAACCAAGCAAAGTGACCTGCCTTCTCCAACAAACAGCCTTTAGCATCATCTTCTCAGGTGCTGTCTCTTCTGTGTTGGCAAAAACCATCACTGTGGTGCTGGCTTTCCTGGCCACAACGCCAGGGAACAAAATGAGGAGATGGCTGGGGAAGAGTCTGGCCAACTCCATTGTCATTTCTTCTTCCAGTGTCCAAGTCGTCATCTGCATCATCTGGCTGGTGATCTCTCCTCCATTTCCAGATTCTGACATGCACTCCCAGCCTGGAGAGATCATTCTGAAATGCAATGAAGGGTCTGTTGCCATGTTTTATGTTGCTCTTGGCTACACGGGTTTTCTGGCTGCCATCTGCTTCACGGTGGCTTTCCTAGCCAGGAAGCTGCCTGGGGCCTTCAATGAAGCCAAGCTGATCACCTTCAGCATGCTGGTCTTCTGCAGTGTTTGGGTCTCCTTTGTGCCCACCTACCTGAGCACAAAGGGGAAATACATGGTAGCTGTGCAGGTCTTCTCCATCTTGGCCTCCAGTGCTGGGCTTCTGGGCTGCATCTTCATTCCCAAGTGCTACATTATTATACTGAGGCCTGACCTGAACACAAAGGAGCATCTAACAACAAAAACTAAAGACATAATCTGATTCTTAAAATATTATTTTCAGTTTCAAAAATCCATGTCCATTCCAGCAGTAATGAAACCACATAATTCTCGTGTCAATGCACCTTCTTAGATGTAAATTTGTGTTCCTTTCTAATAAACCACAAATGATGCAAGTGGAACGCACAATAAATTCTGCAATGGCCATAGGCCCTGTATACTTAATATTTTCAGTTTATTTCTTTATCATAGCCTTATTCCAACTCAATACCTGATCAGCCACACTTGTCTAAAGGTTCTCTTCCATTTCTTGTGTCATGAGTCATGACAGCTGACCACTAATTCTGCAACTGAATTGTGGCCACCAAAAGGTTTAGACTATTTCCTTTTTTACAAAATGACCTTCGTAACAACTTAATCCTAGCCACCAGACGTCAGTATGCTCAGTCTTGGACTCTGAAGTGTCTCTAAGGGAAGGGTGCAAATTAGCCTATCAAGTGCAATGTGACAAAAAAAACCACTCTCATTAACTGGACAGAGAGAAGTCATAACTTTCTCAGAGGAAAACATGTCAAACATCACTTGGTTGCAATGGAGAATTTTGTCTCCTATGGGATTTTTTGCTGGGGGTCCTTGAAGTAATTTATAGACACAGGCTTGAAGCAAAAAGGTATGCCCAGAGCTTGGAAAAGTTACTTTTTTGAACTACAACTCCCATCAGCCCCAGCCAGCATGGCCACTGGATTGGGCTGATGGGCGTTGTAGTTCAAAAAAGTAACTTTTCCAAGCTCTGGCTAGGCCTTTATTCTTTACAAGCATATGCAGGGTCAGCCTCCCAGAAAGTCTGAAGAGGACTGCACTGAGGCACAGTCTGCACAGAACTTTTATACAGTTGTGAATACACATGTGACATTAGTTTACAAATCCCATAAGTTCCTCCCCACGTAAGTAACAGTTCTTCCCTCTTGCAATATTTCCAACCAATCAGATAATTTTTATTAAAACTAGTACATGTATATTCATATTTTGCAGATTCCTCCCATCCTATTGTCTTGCTGTCTCTTAGATTAATATCTCTAATCTATCCCACTGTCTATTTGACCTAGGTTACCACTATTCTCCTCTCTTATGTTACTAATGGTTTTTAGGCCAGTTGGGACCAGTATGTTCTATTCTACTTATTGTGAGTGGGTCTTCACGCATATTTTTCATGAC
The DNA here is from genome assembly GCF_030035675.1 of Rhineura floridana. NCBI lineage: Eukaryota > Metazoa > Chordata > Lepidosauria > Squamata > Rhineuridae > Rhineura > Rhineura floridana. Next base: position 224,604,456 of record NC_084482.1, on the reverse strand, counting down.
TCCTGATCAGCCAACCTGAGCCAGGGACACTTGAGAACATCACAACATGTTCCTCAATGAATACCATGATGCCAGGTTGAGACTGGCTAACTTAGGGTATTTTGTTAGCTTGCGCTAAGGTTCCTTGTTCCTATATTTCTTCAGAAACCCCATTCTTAACTTAATAAAATATATAGCTTAAAAGAGGGGATTACATGCAAAACACTGGCCTGCGGAGGCCTAACAAGAATAAGAGTACCCACTTGCAAAGCTGCATTCCACTTATCAAAAGTAAAAAAAAAAACACTGAGCCATCTCAAGAATGCATGCCAAAGCCCAAAGTTGCCCATTGCCGTAAACAATGACCTAATTAATATCTGTCAGTCATGCACCAGCTGAGTTTCTTGGCAAGAGCACAGGAATTCATATCAAGGTGAATCTGACCATTTCCTGCTTTTTTTAGGCCTACACACACACAGGTCTGCTTTTAATGCCAGGATTTCTGGGATCCCATGAGATGATCTTAGGGTCTTTACACAGGCCTGTGGGCCATTTTGCTTAGTTGTTTATGATCTTTATTATATGAACCTATACCTTTTAGGGGTGCCAGGTTCAATCCCTGAGACTGATCCTGTAACTTTAGGAGAAGAGAAAGTCAGCCAAGTGCAGGTGTTCTGGCAACCCTGTAATAGGAAGAACCACAAGGTGGAATTCTCCCTTCCCCCTCCACAACATTTAAAGATATAGAAGACCTCTTGGTTGCCAGGCCCAGCCTCTTTTAAACCTCTTTTAATCCTCTTTTAAACCCATCCAAGTTGGTGACCATAATTGCCTCCTGTGGGTGCAAATTTCATGTTATTTATTTATTTATTTATTTAAAATATTTCTATCCCACCCTTCTACCGTATAATAGTGCACTCAGGGTGGCTACAATAAAATAGCACACATATATAATAACACAATAAAACATAAAACATTGCAGTAAATTAAAATGAATAAAATATTATTAAAATACATTAAATGCATTATACATACACATACAAACATGTATATATGTGCATACACGTATAAGAAAGTGAGTATAAAAGAACTTAAAAGATAAAGATAAAAAACGTAAAACAGTTTTTACAAGTTTCCAGAAGACCATAAGAACATAAGAAGAGCCTGCTGGATCAGGCCAGTGGCCCATCTAGTCCAGCATCCTGTTCTCACAGTGGCCAACCAGGTGCCTGGGGGAAGCCCGCAAGCAGGACCCGAGTGCAAGAACACTCTCCCCTCCTGAGGCTTCCGGCAACTGGTTTTCAGAAGCATGCTGCCTCTGACTAGGGTGGCACAGCACAGCCATCACGGCTAGTAGCCATTGATAGCCCTGTCCTCCATGAATTTGTCTAATCTTCTTTTAAAGCCATCCAAGCTGGTGGCCATTACTGCATCTTGTGGGAGCAAATTCCATAGTTTAACTATGCGCTGAATAAAGAAGTACTTCCTTTTGTCTGTCCTGAATCTTCCAACATTCAGCTTCTTTGAATGTCCATGAGTTCTAGTATTATGAGAGAGGGAGAAGAACTTTTCTCTATCCACTTTCTCAATGCCATGCATAATTTTATACACTTCTATCATGTCTCCTCTGACCCGCCTTTTCTCTAAACTAAAAAGCCCCAAATGCTGCAACCTTTCCTCGTAAGGGAGTTGCTCCATCCCCTTGATCATTCTGGTTGCCCTCTTCTGAACCTTTTCCAACTCTATAATATCCTTTTTGAGATGAGGCGACCAGAACTGTACACAGTACATCAGGGAAGGAGCAAAGCAGGCTTCTTGGGGCAGGGAATTCCAAAGTCTGGGAGCCACCATTGAAAAAGCTCTCTCCCGTGTGCCTGTCAATCTGACTTCTTTCATTCCATCTATGTGGTGTGTCACAGAGTACTTCCAGGCATACTTGAGAAAGGGGCTTGGGGTGCAGTGGCCACACAACATAGGCATCAAGATACCAGCCTTTATTCACCCCAGTTTAATCTGGATGAAATCAAATACATAAAGACAATCACAGCAAAACCTGTTGCCATTTTTATCATCATCATCATCATCATTATTAAACTAGTCACTTTTTTCAAACTGATTATTACCCACCCTTCAAGCAAAGTTCCCAGAGCAGGTTACAAGTTGAAAATACAGCACTGAAAACAATTAAAAACAACCTAAAATTGCAAAATAGAGCAGGTCCTAAAAATATATGTCTCAGGTGTCAAAGGCCAAGGTAAAGCGGTAAGTCTTCAGCATTGACCTGTGAAGTTGCCAGCTGCATGTTGGTGGGTAGGGAGTTCCACAATCTAGGGGCCACCACAAAGAATGTCCTCTCCAGGGCCAACACTCCCCCTGAGCTTCCGAGGGTGGTGGAACTACGAAAAGGGCCCATGATCTCAACACCAAGAGGATCTGTAGGGAAGGAGGCAGTCTTCTCCATGATGTGTACTTCTATGAACTTTATCATGCCCCCCTCTTACTCGTCTTCTTTCCTAAACCAATAAGCCATAAACATTATAACCTTTCAGAGTTAGGAACCATCATACAGTTCTTCACTTAATTTTGTCTCTATGGTCAATGAAAACCTTATTTAAAATTGATGTTGGCCACAGGCCACTGGCAATGCCAGGTAGTAGCTCTCTTGGATGAATGCACTTCCCGTATGCATCTGCCCCACCCAGTGCAGTCAGTGACCAGAGTGCCCACGGCATGCTAATGATACTTCTGGGCCTTTAAGCACTTTTAAATGAGCCAGTAGCTATTTGGAACACCAGCATGGATCTGTGCCCAGCTTCTGGTGAGTGTTGCAGGTGAGTCTGTCTTTATGGACTTTCTTTCAGGGATGGTCCCGGTCCCTCCCTCCTCACTTCATGGGAATTTAGGAAGCTGCCTTACACTGAGTGAGGCCATTGGTCCAGTTACTAGCTCAGTAATGACAACACTGGTTGGCAGCAGCTCTCTAGGGTTTCAGACGTGGAGCCATGAGATGGCGTCGAATGTGGGGTCTTCTGCATGCAGAGCCAAGGAGCTGCAAACCATCCCCATTTGGTCCTTCCTAGAGGACTTGTCCCAAGGGATGACCACAATGTCCGTGGCATGCTAATGCTGCATTCATCTGGGCCGGTAAGTCCATTTAAATGAGCCAGTGGCTATTTGGAACACCAGCATGGGTCCCTTTCAAGAATAGTCCTGGTTCATTCCTCCTCCTTTGTAGGGATATAGGAAGCTGCTTTGTGCTGAGTGAGACCATTGGTCCATCTAGCTCAGTAGTGTTAGCTTGGCAAGTGTGGCATGCTTTCACTATTACAGTACACGTAGACTGTATCCCTGGCGCATACCAGTGCCTGGTAATCGCCTCGAGCAGTGCATGTGTGTCATAGTGACCCCCCTGTCATGGTGCCATCCTGCAGTCATGCGATAAGATGAGCGAGGCAGGCAAGCCCGTCCATCGGGCATGATCCACAGTCCCTTATTCAGTCATGCACCCAGTGCAGTCCGACGCTGAGCCTTGGAAGGGGGAACAGAAACTGTCAAAGTAGGCACAAAGTCAGAGGATGCTAATGCCAATGTAGGCAGTGCCAGGGGCAGCAGTGCGGCTTGCCTTGCGGCATGGTCGGCCAGCGCGTTGCCTTGCATTACGGGGTCTTGTTCATTTGTATATGCCTTGCAATGAACCACGGTGAGGGTGGCTGGCTCTAGTACGGCTTGCAGGAGTTTATGCACAAGCTCCAAGTGTTGAATGGGCTTGCCTCCCGTAGTTGGAATGGGAGAAGTTTCAGAGTACAAGAACACATGCATAAACATTTTGGAACCATATTCAACAGTCAAAGGACGTGTGAGGCTCATAGGCAAAGCATTTCCATCCACCCCCATTGTTAGCTTTGTTTCCTCACTGAGCCACTCAGGGGAGATTTGGTTGATCAGGGAGTAAGTGGCTCCGGTATCTTTGAGGAAGGAAAACTGGGTTCCTTGAACAGTGAGAGGAAGGCGAGGCTCTGATGTAGGGGAAGAAAAAGAAAGGAAAGAGCCAGCTAGAGACATTAAGGTTACGAGTCCTGTGTTTGGCATGCGTTCGTCCCCGGGGCTCAGTCATTGTGGTGCATTGGGCGGGTGGCCGTACTGTGCCCAGGCTGCAGGAGTCTGTTGTTGCTGTGCAGGAGGAGGTGGTGGAGGGAAATTAGCAGGCGCGCCTGTGAAATCTGAACACTCATTATTAGCGTAACCAAGAGACACATTTTGGTGATAGCCCCCCATCTTCCATGGGCAATCTCGTTTGAAGTGCGTGAAATCCCCATATTGGAAACAGGCTCTTTCGCCCCCCCAAGACTGGCATGTCTGCCCTCTCCCTGGTTGTCCTCCTCCCCGAGGACCTCTCCCTTGCCCTCTCCTTTGTCCGCGAAAGCCACAGCCCATCTGGCCGCCCCTGAAAGCCATTGCCAGCATCTGAAAATCCTCCTTTTTCTCTTTTTTCCTACAACGTTCTCTTTCTTTCTCCCAAGTAAAATCCGCCACATCTAGGACAACTGCCACAGACTCTCCGCCTCAACCAGGTCTATAGTTCAAGAAGTAGTCTCGGATAGTAGGCTGAGACTGGTGAACAAAAGAGGAGATTAAGGATGGGTGGTCTTCCGGCCTTTCGGGACCCAAATTGGTGAAACTACTAGCCGCCTCAAGCAGGCGAGTCCAAAACTGCCTTGGAGATTCACTAGCTTCTTGTTTTATGGCCAAATTTTTTCCCTGGTTAGGCAGCTTCTACGACATTTGTCGGAGATGCCCCAAAAGCCTCTCCCTATCTGCCTGCAACTGAGTGTGGTGGGGCTGCATATAGTCCCCCGCAATCCAGTTTGTTGCTGTCTGCGCCCTCTCGGGCCAGGCTATCCTCAATGTGGCTTCTCCAGCCCAAGCTGTTTCCAATGACCACAATCTACTTCGCTCTTCTCCTGTCAACACTTGGCTCAACAAATGATCCACATCAGCGTACATAGGATTGTCACTCACAAGCAACCTATTCAACAAATCCAGCACTTTTCTTGGTTGCTCCCCGAAGGAGCCTGACAACTTACTCCACTCCTTAAGATCCCATTCCAACCACGTCTTGTGCTCGACCACCGCCATGTGGTGCAGGGCTCCTGCATTATCCACATAGGGCTGCTTGTGCACAATCAGTGGGAGTTTGAGACTGGGTGTCTGTTTCTTTTCCAGTTCCTCTTTCTCCTTTTTCTTCCTAATTTTCTCTTTTACTCATGAGCACGTGACCACTCCCCCTGAGGCCCCCTCCTCTTCTTCCTCTTCCCATTCCTCCTTGGACGTTGGGGGAGTCCCTTCAGGCCCCATCTGGGAAGTCTCACCTCTGGGGTTGGGAGGCAAAGGCGGGGAAGAAGTTATTAGGCTGCGACTCTGAATGCATCTTCCCACTGAATCATCAATAAAATAACTAGGAGGGGGGTCCTCACTGGTCAAAGATCTAACAGCCATGTTTCTTATTCCTTTCCATTTCTGTGCTCCTGCCTGCCACAGGAACCAGAAATTCATTTGTTCTGGGTGGTTAACCTCAATCTGCCTCCTCACTCCTCTCAAGGCGACAGCTTCAAAGGAACCACCTCTCAGACACCTCTCACCTGTGGCCAAAACTGCAGTTATTTATTTATTTATTTATTTTTAAAACTTATATACCGCCCGACTAGCAATAGCTCTCTGGGCGGTGAACATAGATACAATAAAATACAATATAATACAAAAACATCAGTCTAAAATCAAATTTCACAATCTAAAAACAGCAAAGGCTAAAATCAAATTACAAACATTACAATCATTAACAAAAAATTAAAATGCCTCGGAGTAGAGAAAGGTTTTAACCTGGCGCCGAAAGGATGATAGTGTCGGCGCCAGGCGAACCTCCTCGGGGAGACTATTCCATAGTTCGGGGGCCACCACTGAGAAGGTGGTGCATCCACTGTTCCGCGCAGAGCTCAATCATCCTTTTCTTCCTCATGCCTTTCTGAACTGGCAATTTTTCCTCATCCCACAACTTACACATGATCCCTAAAGGGGTATCCGCAAGAGGAATGCTCCCTTTTTGCCCCATGGCATCTGGCAGAGGTTTCTCAACTGCTGCTTATCCTATGAGCTGTCAGCAAGAGATCTCTATTAAGAGCAACCGAGAGAAATCTCTCGTGGCGCCTGTTGCCTGAATCAGAGAGGAGCCACTGGCAGCAAGAGGGTCGCACAGGAGAATCCCGGACGAGCCCCCAAGTTGTTAGTTCCAAACCCAACCACGAGCCGTCCACAACCTTACTCACCTCTCATTCACCTGGGAAAAGTGCGGAGTTGAGCAACTTATCCCCCACTGCCAGAGGCCCAGGAAAACACGACACATGTACTTTTGCAAAGGGGTCCCAATCCATCCAGCAAGATGCTTTCCAGAGATGGGAACCCCATTTATTGAAAGAGTTCAGATTATATACCCTCCCCAAGAGGTTACAGAATAGGGGAGTAAAACATCATAAAACATAAAGAGAAAACTACATGTCAGTATAGAGGTCAGAAAAAGGGAAGGGGCACAAAGGAGGAGGCGAGAAAATGCCGGGGACATGTCACCCCCTTTTGAGATCAGTCTTGCATACTATACAACCTTGAGATAAGAACTGGTGCCAAGATACCTGGAGGCAGATTACAGGGAACATCAAAACAAATAGGCAAAAGGCAGAGATCTCAGGCTTGCACAGAATACATTCTTGTGGGGCAAAGGCTTTCATCCTTTGACATTTCTCTGGTAAGGCTCAATAAACATGGAGATGTAGATTCCGTTTGTATATTGTGAATCACATTCCTTATGTAAAACTACCTGGGAATGTTTAGGTGAGGGGCAAATAAACCGAGATCATTTTTATTTCTACTGAAGTCCATTTTCATCCAACAATATCCCCCCTCTCAGCACTGATTGAGCCCACGGATCAATCAGTAAGCTGCATTTAACTATTTGTAGTCCCAGATGGACCTAAGGGCCATTTCAGTCAACGTGGGGGTCTTTTTGCAATTGCTTTTTTCTATGCAGTTAAAAATGCATGTAGAACCCAGCTGAATAAGGTTGGGCAAACACTGGATGCAGCAGCTACACATTATGAGCAAGCAAATCCCTACTGATATATAAAACAATATTTTATGGAGTCCAGGCCAACTTGAAAACCAATCAGTAATGCTTGTAAGCAGGGAGGATTGTTCGATTTGCTCAACTTGATTATATATTTTCCCAATCTGGTTTAAATGCTTTACTACATCTGCTTTGCCGTCAGTTATGTGGGTGCAACACTCGTTCCCTATTAGGGAGCAGACCCCCCCATGGGAACTTAACAAAAAATCCAAGGCTAATTGGTTTTGAAGAACTGCGGTTCTGATCTGACCCTGTTTGTTAACTAGGTCTGAAAACGTAAATCTGGTCTCATTCAGAAAGTTTTCAAAAGATTGAGAAAGGGCTACAAGGTCTCTGTAGTTTTGTGCAGCTCCGTAGTGGGGAAAGGACCCCTTGCAACGGCTTCCCCCCAGGACCTCCTGTTTCGGTGTCTGGCGTTTGGGGGCATTTTGGTTACCCTTAGTCCTGGGACTATCCTCCCTAGTGTGCATGTCCAGGACCCACCTTTTGGTAGCTTATGCATTGCAGAGTGCCCACAAAACCACCAGAGTCCCAAGGGAGTTTGCTTGAACTTGAGATTGAGGAGAAAGGGGGCCAAGTAGTGTTCTGAGGTAGTGATGCTTAATAGGGTCCACCAGGCGTTGATCCAGGTCGAGTTAGCCACCAAGTGTGTTCCATTCCAAAGACCCCAGCTGTCTCGGCTGGTGGAATAAATGATATGTTTGCAAACCATGCCTCCGCATACCTGGATTGTGCTGCTGATGCAGACTTGACTTGTCAGCGACCCGCTAAGTACGAGTCCCCCCTCTAGTTCCTGGGCAGCTGTGATGTTTGGAAATAAAGTAAACTTGGTTAGGGACAGTGGGGCCCCTATTAGGGGGACTCCAGCCAGTCCATGGGGAGGGGTATGTGCACATACGTAACATGTTCCCGTCTTGGGGGCTGCAGCTTCCAGTAAAAGCAAAAAGGTGTTTGTCCCCCATCCCTGGTTGGCTGTGGGCCCCCCACGTCACCAGCTGACTGTTTAGTTATGGGGGCTCTTTGCTGATGCCCTGATGTTGGCGTGCCTTTATCTTGGCCCGCAGGGTTTTGTAACATGTGAGAGCTCCTATCCCTATGCACACCTTGGGACCCTGTCTACTTGTTGGGTGATATGTAATCATGTTATATTCAATTGCCAGAGTGGTTTCATTTATCTCTGCAGGGCATGGTGACTGCTTTTGCAGGCCATGTGATCCTGTGCAATTTAAGGCTAGCCATATGGGCCATTCCAGCTCCACTTGGGTGCAGTGTGTAACCAGCGTTCCCAGGTGGTTGTGTTGCCAAATGACTGCAACCTTACAGAGCTGGCCAGCTATTTCTGCTCTCACGAGTTGGTTACGTGCTTTGTAAATGTTATACCAGTAAGAGTCAGGACAGTTTGCAGGGGATCTAGGCACTATCCTCCCCGCACCTCCCTCTCCCTCTGGGGCATAATAATCAGCAGCTGTGCATATCTGCACTCCTTGCGGGCAGCATAGAGAAGAAACTTGGGGGAAAAGGCAGACCAGTAGCAGTCCAGCAACCAGCATAACGGCCGTATACTGCATCTTGCGGTTTCAGGACGGGAAGAGTCAGAATGTGTCGGCGTCTTGAAAGGGAAATAAATCGAGAGTCCACTGGTTGGTGCTTTCATCCCGGGGCAGCCTCAGCTTTGGCACAGACGGCGGTGGAGGGGATGACACAACAGCAGGCTCGACGTGCAAATGATGGATCCAGGACTTCCGGCCCTCAAGCAATACCGCAGCCTGTGTAGTCAATAAGATCTGGTGGGGTCCTGTGTATCTTGGTTGGAGAGGGTTGTCACGAACAAACTTCTTGGCCCACACGAAATCTCCAGGCTGGTATGGATGGACTTGGTCCTCCAGAGGCACCATTTGGGAATAGTTAGACGCTTTCCACAACTCCCTTAACCTGTTCTGTAAAGAGAGATACTGAGACACAGTTATGTGATTTCCCCCCCCCAATAGTGAAACATCAACACTTGGCAAGCACCCCCCTTTGGAGGGAGGATGCCCAAACAGTAAATCATAAGGAGAAAGACCCAGCGCCCGAGTGGCCAGGCGCACAGGTGGAACAACACTAAAGGCAAGACCTGAGGCCATTTTAACCCTGTTTCCTGGGTATACTTAGCCAAAGCCGTCTTCAATTTTTGATTGTAGCGCTCAGTTTTTCCAGAGGATTGGGGATGGTATGGGGTATGGAACAGGTGTTTAATTCCCAAACCCTCCTCTACTTTTGCCAATACCTGTCCCGTGAAATGTGTGCCCCTATCAGAGTCGATAAGTAGGGGAACTCCAAAACGAGGAATTATTTCCTTTAACAATGTCTTTGCTACGGTGGTGGCTGTGGTGTTTGCCATGGGGAATGCTTCAATCCAGGACGTCAGGGTGCATACAAGGACAAGTAAATGTTTCTTCCCTATGGCCCGTGGCAAATTAACAAAGTCCATCTGAATGTGGAGGAAGGGAGCAGCCGGCGTCAGACGCCCCCCTTGAGGGGCCCTGTTAGGCAAGGCGGAGCCATTAGTCCATTTTCATCCAACAGTAGTGTCTACACTAATGGGCAGCGGCTGTCCAGGGCTTCAGCCAAAGACTCCTCTCCCAGCCCTAATTGGAGATGCCAGGGCTTGAACCTGGGGCCTTCTGCATTCAAAATAGATGCTCTACCACTAGCGATGGGTGAGAATTTCGATTCAGTTCACATTTCAAGCAGCATTTATCAAATTTGCAATTTCTGAAACAATATGAGGACTGAAACACAGCCATCCTTCCAAATTCGCATTTGTTAGGATTTTGGAATGCGGTTCGCCATCTAAACAACATTTACAAAAATGCATGTATTAGGGGAGAGCATGCATAAAAATGAATATATGAGTGAAAATAACATGCAAGAAGGCATTGCAAAAATGTGTACCTTTGTCAAAACTGCCTACAAAAATGTGTTTATTTGGAGAAATTCACACTAAAATGGTGGAGAATTTTCATGAGGATTTTTAAAAACAAATATCACAGATCATTGTAGAAATTTAGAGAACTGAACATTGAAAAACTGAGAAACTGAGATAATCGAAACAGACAGATCTTTCCATCCTTATCTTTAACCCTTCCCCATTTGGTCCTTCTTTAGGGGGCTAGTCCCAAGGGATGATTTGACCACAACAGACAGCAGCAAGTGCCAAGAGTGACCAGTTCCCTCTGTGCCTTCCCTCAGTTTTGGCATTCCAGCATTAGGATTCAAACAGTGGTGAAGGCTCAGATTTTGGGGAGCTATTGCTTGTCAGAGTAGGTAGGTGGCTTCATGTTCTGACTTCAGTTTCACATCTTCATAATGATCATGGTATTCAGGAGGAAGAAACCTATGCAAAAACAGAAATCACCACAGGTTCAGATGTGCCCCCAACAGTCATCTCTGCCCCCCACAGGGTCCCCCTCCTACTAAATGAAATTAGGCATGAAAGAAGCACTCTCTGGTAGCCAACAGAATAGGTTGTGGGGCAAGTGGGGTGCCCACAACAGTTTCTTTGGTTTGCAAATGTGTTCACAGGTCCCAACAAATTGGTGACCCCTTCCCTAAAAGAACAGCATGATCCAGTCTCATCTGATGGTGGTTCTCAAATAAAGGTCATTCCAAGCCCACCTTTCCCCTCCCTGACCCTTCTCAGAAGTTGACTTCTCACAAACATGTTTTCCTCCATCTCTGCACCTGCTCCTCAAATCGCAAGGGATTTACCACCCAAAGCTCACCTTTGAGAACAATATCAGAAATGAGAGCGGCATGAGGTAATGTCATGTAACAATCCTGAAACGTCTGGTGTGTATTTAAAGGTCTCCTGTGCCTCTGAGAGATTTGGCTGAGATGTGAAGCCAGTGTGAAGGTTTTCTATCATCCCTCTATTTTGCAAACTCACTGGGGTCTTGCTCTTGCAGGAAACTTTGAGTTGCTTCAAAATAGCTACTTAGTAAGTTGACAAGACACACAACAGATGCAATGAGAGTGACATCTAGCAGACCCAGAGTGATTCTCTTACTGCTGCTGCTGCTGTTGCTGTTTCTGCTGCTACCCTGTGCTGCCTCTGGGATGCTGAAGACACAATGCCCATTGAACCTGATAAGGGATGAGCCAGATGCACTGAATTATTACAAATCAGGAGACCACCTCATAATCGGCCTCATATCTACATCACAGATTATGGTTGATCCATGCAATTTCAGCACACCACCGCTAATTGTGATTTATGGGTAAGCACTTGCATACCAATTGGCTTAATGCTATTACACTCAGCAATGGTTCATCCACTCAGGGCATCCCCATTTCTCAGGGACAAGCCCTGTTTACTGGAACTTGCCCATGGTCAATCACTGGAGACACAAACGGCCAGAGGATTGCTTCAACCCTTTATCTTTCCACCTGCAAAAAACAAAAACTCTGCCTATTGAATTATTAATCAATTGAAGCTGAATCCTGAAAACACAGAGATGTTCTTGGGTCAGGAGTTGGCCTGAATGGGGTTGCACTACCCTGAAAGGAGCTTGGGGGTACTCCTGGATCCAATATTGGCACTGGAGACTCAGGTGGCCTCAATGGCTAGGCCTGGGGTGCCTCTTTCCAGCTCCAACTGGTTCGCCAGCTACAGCCCCTTTTAGACAGAGATGAATTGGCCACTGTACTCCATGCTCTGGTAATTTCCAGACTCGATTATTGCAATGCAAGCTATGCAGGGCTGCCCTTGAAGACAACTTGGAAATGTAAATATGCCACTTGGGTTCCAAATTGGTTGGGACTGATGGGTCAGCCTGACACTGTTTTAAGTTTTTTATCTTTTATTTCTGTCTTTTAAGTTCTTTTATTCTCTCTTGCTTATATGTGTATGCACATAGATGTATGTTTGTATTTATTAATTATTTATTTATTAATTTAATTTATATACCGCCCCATAGCCGAAGCTCTCTGGGCGGTTCACAACAAGTAAAACATCTGATATACAATTAAAACCACATATCAAGCAATTTAAACATACATTAGTAATATAAAAAAAAATTAAACACATATGTATACACATACAAATGCATATTAAATATGTGTATGCATAATGCATTTTATGTATTTTAATAGTATTTTATACATTTTAATTTACTGTAATGTTTTATTGTGTATTTTATTGTGTATATGTGTGTGATTTTATTGTAGCTGCCCTGACTACCCTATTGTAGGGCAGAAAGGCGGGATAGAAATATTTTAAATAAATAAATAATATAACCTCCGTTTTATAGCTGCACTCGCTGTCAGTTCTTTTCCAGACCCAATTCAAGGTGCTCAGGTTAGTGTTTTAAGCCCTACACAATTTAGCACTAAACACCATCTCCATCCCTACAGAGCCTCCATGATAAATCACTGGAGACACAAAATGACAGCACATTGCATCCCTTACTTTTCCCTTCATTTCTCCTTTCATTTTACAGTATCCTTTATTATTCCACCTCCAAAAGTAAAAGCAAATCTGCCTGTTGAGTTACCAATAAATTGGAGCTGAATCCTGAAAAGACAGAAATTTTATATATTCCAAATTCTCAGCTCATGAGGTGTGAAGATGGCCTGATCTAGACAGGGTTCCACTCCCCTGGAAGGACCTAGTCCATAGCTTGGGGATAATCCTGGATCCAACATTGTCACTGGAGGTTCAGGTGATGAGTGTCTATTTCCAGCTCTGATTGGTTGCAAGCTACTGATTCTGCAGTAACTTGCGATTAATAAAAAATCCTCATGAAAATTCTCAAGCATTTTAGTGAGAATTTCCTCTACTAAAAAAGAAAAGTAAAGGTGTCCCCGCACTTGTAGTGCGAGTCATTTCCGACTCTTAGGGTGACGTCTTGCGACGTTTACTAGGCAGACCGTATATATGGGGTGGGATTGCCAGTTCCTTCCCCGCACTTTCTTTACCCCCCAGCCTATGCCGGGTACTCATTTTACCGACCACAGATGGATGGAAGGCTGAGTGGACCTCGACCCCTTTTTACCGGAGATTCAACTTCCTCCTTCCGTTGGAATTGAACTCCAGCCATGAGCAGAGCTTCGGCTGCATTACCGCCGCTTACCACTCTGCGCCACGGAGGATCCTCTACTAAACACATTCCTATATGCAGTAATGTACACATTTTTACAAATTCAAATATGTGTGAATTTCAAAGTATGTCCGTGTTTCGATTCTCACACTGTTTCAGAAAGTTCAAATACTGTTTGATAAATGCCGATTTAAATACAAACTGAATTGAATTTCTATCCCATACCTAATCTAATGTGGATTATAAGATGAGAGCCCCGCATATGGTTTTTGTTGCTTAATTAAGTTATTACCAGTTAAGGGGCAAAGTTCTCTATTTCACATGGAGTCTCATCCATCCCCCACCTTTTCTAAAAGAAGCAAACTCCAGCAAAATCTCTCGCACCATGAAGCAATGCCCCGTCCTCCCACAACGTTTTGTGCATTTCATTTGAGGGTGTGCACTCCTCCTTCCAAGTTGTAAAATGTGCTTGTGCTTCGTTTTCAGTGACAAACAGCTTTTTGCCTTGACAACAAACATGCAAAAGTCATTATGTGATGAAGATCTACTATTTTGCTTCAGGCTTAAAACTGTGCTAACACTGGTGTCATCCTATGAGGACAATCCAGAGCCTCAGGATTAAGAAAAAGCAGGAATTTGACACATTTTCATTGAAAAATGATATTATGATACACTCTTTGTTGCAGGGAACGACATCTCATAGCATACTGGTATCTCCTATCCTTCCAGATTGCCATTCATGAGATCAATGGGGATCCCAGGATCTTACCCAACATCACCCTGGGCTATGACATCTACGAGAGCTATTTCAATGCAAAAATGACTTACGATGCCATGATGGATCTGCTCTCTCCTGGGAGGGCAAATGTTCCAAACTACAACTGTGGGAGACAGAATAAGCCACTGGTTTTCATTGAAGGGGCCGACACAGACAATTCCATCCAGATTTCAACTATGCTGGGAATCTACAAAATCCCCCAGGTAGGAACAAACAAGCACAGGCAGGCAGCAGACAACAACGTCTTTGCCAGAGAAAATGTCAGAAGTCATTCAGAGAGGGAAGGGCTGCCCTTCCAACCACAACAGTCACCCAGCCCCTTGTTCCAGTGAATAGGAGGCAGGTGGAAGAAAAGGTCCCCCACTGAAGGGTTTGTCCTGTTGGGGGAACAATGGTCCCCAAAGAGAGTCATCAGAGCACTCTGTGGGGAGAACAAGCTTTTGGAGGAGGGAAGTCTCTTGGAAGCTTCAATGGAAAGTTCACAACAAACCTGGCTGTGAGCTGCTCAGTAGCTTAGAGGGAAGGACAGTGGGAAAACAGGGCATGAATTCCATCTTGGTGAGATAGAAATTCAGACTTCACAAGGCCTTTTATTGTCAGGGGGAAAGGATGATACTGTGCCACATTAATGACTGGCAGGTCTTCTGAGAACAGTTCCTCAGAACTAAGGGTCATCTCTAGTGCTGTGGTCTAGCCACATGTTTTGTTTTTGAGTAGCAATCATGATCAGTACGGGTATGCCCACGTTTACACATTCCCCTTGCAAAATCTTAAAACATGTAGATCCTGGAATGACTGGTGCAGAACTGCATTTTGTGAAAACGTATAATAACATAACCTGTATTCTGTTAATAGTTATTTTATTTGTTAAGTTATATTAATACCATTAAGAATGGTCAGAGAGGCCACATGTTTTTACAGAATGCGATTTCAAAGTCATGCAAATATGCACGTGATTAATCATGTGAGATCAGGTGTTCAGTAGATGGTATATTTATTTAATCATTTATTAAATTTATATCTCGCCCTTCCTCTCAGAAGGAGCCCAGGCTGCCAAAAACAAGACAAAACTAACAGCACTTTAAAGCACCTTAAAAACTAAAGACTTTAAACATATTAAAACAAAACACCTTTGAAGATTTTTTTTTTTAAAAAAAACCTTAAAAACAGCTTTTAGAAACAGCATTAAAAACATCTTAAAAAGCAATTCCAGCACAGACACAGACTGGCATAAGGTCTCTGCTTAAAAGGCTTGTTGAAAGAGGAAAGTCTTCAATAGGTGTAAAAAAGACAAAAATCTCTTGATCTTGCCTGTCTAATATTTAAGGGCAAGGAATTCCAAAGTATTGGTGCCACAGCACTAAAGCTCCACTTCCTATGTTGTGAAGAACGGATCTCCTGGTAAGATTGTATTTGCAGGAAGCCTTCACCTCCAGAGAGCAGTGATTGACTGGGTATATAAGGGGTAAGACAATCTTTCAGGTATCCTGGTCCCAAGCTGCATAGAGCTTTCTCCACTAAAACAGAACCTTGAACTTGGCCCAGTAGCAAATGGGCAGCCAGTGCAATTCTTTCAGCAGTGGGGTGCCATGTTGGCGATACCCTGCCCCAGTGAGCAGTCTTGCTGCCACATTTGGCATCAGCTGCAGCTTCTGGACCAACCTCAAGGGTAGCCCCACATAGAGTTCATTGCTGTAATCCATCCTGGAGGTTACCAGTGCATGGACAACATTTGTCAGGCCATTGTGGTCCAGAAATGGCAGTAGCATCTTACCAGCCAAATCTGGTAAAAGGTAATCCTAGCCACTGAGGTCAGTTGGGTCTCCAGAGACAAAGATGTTCCACACTATGGAACTGCTCTTTCAGAGGGAGTACATCCCCATCCAAAGCAGACAACTGAGCAATTATCCAAACTCAGGAACCACCAACCCACCATCTCAGAAGGGAAGTTGGCTCCGAAGGAAGCCATCGTCAACAGTATCAAAAACTGCTGAGAGATCAAGTAAGAAGAACAGGGTTGCACTCCCCCTGTCCTTCTCATGATAAAGGTCATCCATCAGGGCGACCAAGGCTGACTCAGTCCCATAACCAGGCCTGAACCCAGACAGGAATGGGCCAAGATAATCTGTTTCATCCAAGACTAACTGCAATTGTTGTGCCACAACCCTCAAGATCACTTTCCTTAAAAGGGGGGCAGGTGTGACTGGGTTGTAGTTGTCGCAAACCAATAGGTCCAGGGTGGGCGTTTTCAGGAGCAGTTGGATCACCCCTTCTTTCAGGGTGGCTTGGACCACTCCATCCTGGGACCACACCTTGGATCCACTCAGTCATACCTCCTCGACAGGCTTTAATAAGCCAAGAAGGGCAAGGGTCAAGAGGACACGTTGTTGGTCACATTTTTTGCACATTCACGGTTATTTATCTTTATTTATCCAGACACACACACCCCCAAAAAAACCCCACATGTTTGTATCCTTTTTACATTCATGACAAGGTCCAATGTTTTCCTTATAAACTGTGTGCAAATGCATTCACTGGCATTATAGATATCAGGTTTAGTTTATAAATGGGTTATAAATACACCAAATGTATTATTTATGGTTTGTTTACCTTGTGATTTATGTTGTTGTTTATATGGTCAGGAGTGTTTTCTCTCTATTCTGGTTTGTTTTAGGGATTTCATTTTACATCTTCTGAAAGGTCAGAAAAATATGCAGGAGAAAAGGATGAGGAAGATGTATAAGAATACTGTCAAGAAGCTTCTTACATCTCCATTGAGTCCACAGTGAAATGCTGCAGCATATGGCCGTCTCTCTCCACAATGTTCGGTTCATAAATAATATCACAGCTTTGTCCTAAAAACAAATCCTCCATCTCTCCTTTTCCTTACTAGGTCAGTTACGCTCCTGTTAATCACGTTCTTGACAAAACACAGTTCCCTTTTGCCTACAGGATGATCCCAAATGAAGAACCTCCAATCCCAGGGATTGTGAGTCTACTCCTGCATTTCAGGTGGACATGGATCGGTCTCTTTGCTCCTGACACCGACAACGGAGAAAGGTTTCTGAACACCTTGACACCTGTGCTCATTAGCAGTGGTGTTTGTGTTCCCTTCTCAGAAACCATCCCACGACACTATGGTTATTTATCTGATTTGTACAAAAAGCTCCTGCACAAGATTTCATTTTCCATGGACAGGCAAATCAATGTATTTCTTTACTATGGGGACTCTCAGTCCTCCTCAGAAGCAGGAATGACAGTAAGAATGATGGATACAACACTGAAACCCATTACAGGGAAAGTTTGGATCACAATAGCTTTGCCGTATGTCAGCTCCAAGATGTTTTCTGAGCAATCTGAGAACCAGCACATTCACAGTTATCTGTCTTTATTTATCCAGACCAGAAAAAGATCAAAACATGATGCTAATCTGCCAGTCCCACCTGATAATTATTTCAATCCAATTTGGCCAGAAGGATATGATTGCTTCTATTTGAAGCATGTGTTATCTGTGAAAGGCCAGAACCGATACAGCGAGAAGGAGAACCTGGCAGGTTTCCGTCAGGATGTCCTTGAAAGGAGCCTGTTTCAAGACACCTACGGCATTTACAACACAGTCCGAGCTCTGGCACATGCCTTGAATGCTGCGTACTCGTCCAGAGCCAAGCGGATGTTGATGGTGGGTGGAAACAGGCTGGAAGATGAAAGCATCCAACCATCACAGGTATTCTTCTCACCCCCCTCTAGTGATATGGCTGGTAGACCACTGTTGTTGTTGTTAATAGTCACTTTTTAGAACTAAACCTCAAAGCAACATAACAAAATAAAAACAGATATAAAAACAGGAATGAATACAGTAAATTAAACTCCAAAGGCCTGGATGAATAAACATATTTTTACTAGGCACCTAAAAACCGACAGTGATTGTTCCAGACATGCCTCCCTGGGCAGAGCATCCCACAAACGGGGGGCCACCACTGAGAAGGCCCATTCTCAAGATTGTCACTGATAGGGAAAAATATTAGAATCCATTTTAGTTTTAGAATCTAGTTTTAGACCAAGCAAGAAGCCATTTTCCCCCAAGCAGAACAGCCACGGAGGCAGTAAGCAACTTAAAATGGAAGGTATTTCCTCCAGACGGGAGGAAAAAGTTGAAATGGTCAAAAGGATATATTTGTCAGGTAAAGGGAAAGGCTGAAGTGACCGACAGAATACATCTGTTTGGGAGTCAGATAAAAGGAAGTTGAAACGGTCAGCCAGATAGTTGGAATGGTCCACATGGAACATCTATTTGGCAAGGAAACAGATGCTGATTTCCAGAGCTTGGAAAAGTTACTTTTTTGAACTACAACTCCCATCAGCCCAATCCAGTAGCCAACTGGGGCTGATGGGAGTTGTAGTTCAAAAAAGTAACTTTTCCAAGCTCTGCTGATTTCATGTTGTTTGAAACTGCTGAACCCGCCTTGCTATATCTTGTAATGCTTACGTGATGTTTATGTGAACCCTGTGTATTCAATTCTATAAATATCAGCACCCTGCTCTAGAGAGAGGAGAGAGAGCTCCATTTTTTCCTTTGCACCTTTTTCTGTGAGTCAGGTCTCTTTCTCTTGCTGCAGCAAAAATAAATTCACTTAATCCCAGTTTTGGAGTGGTCTGAATTTTTTCCACCACAGATATTGGTGGGTGAAGTGGGATACTCCAACACGGTTGGAGTCCCAGGATCCCTGGTGAGCACCTCACCAACAAGCCAGGCACACAATCACCAGGGGTAGGATCCTAGTTCAAAATCCATTCTGGACAACTTGTTGAGGTGACTACCGGCCCTGGGACTACTGACTGTGGTTAGTAAAATCCATAAATTTATTGGGGGTTTGTGACTTTATTTAAATGATTGCTTAAATTTTTGTCTGTACTAACTCTATCTGAGTTACATAAGCATATGCATTCAAAACCATAGTGAGTTTTAGTAGGAGAACAGTCTTGTGTCAGTGTTGTTGCATTCATGTTCCTAGCCACCTCCATTGATGGGGGACTTAGAGAATCTGTCAGTCACCCAAATGACTAGCCTGCATACCCCAACAGAAGGGACTTTGTGTCCTAGGCTGCAAAATATCAGATTATAGGGATCTCTTGTCTTTTCTAAAAACTTTCAGTCTGTCCATCTCCCTCCAATCAGGGTGAGGTCCCCTTCGAGGACCACAACCCTAAACGGAGATGACCCCACCCTTGTGTTAAACCCATCCCTTCAGAAAGCCTTTCCTTCTCACTGCCCGTCTTGGACTGCTCTTTGGGTCAAGTTTAGAAACGACAGTAGATAGGAGACAGCTTGTGAGAGAGTGTGACTGTATTAACAAAATGTTTCAGCATCGTCCTTCATCAGCTGCCAACATACAAATGCTGTTACCAAGGTGGCAGTTATAGAGCTTTGAGGATGGAATGCTCAGAGGGGCTTCATTTGCAGAAGCTAAGTAGTGGTGGTACTGTCGTCCAGGATCAGGCCATGTGGTGCCAATGTGTCCACAGAGTATATCCAAAAGTTCTCCCTTTTGGTCAATGCTGCTGGATCTGCTGGTATCTCTATTGCTGTAATGGAAAAGTCCAACAGGCTGTGACCCTCAATGTTAAAATGCTTTGCAACTGGTTGCTCCACTTTCTTGGTCAAAATTGCCGACTTGTGGTTCCTGAAGCGCGTGCGTAGGTCAGTTGTGGTCTTTCCTACGTATTGGATATGACATCCTGGTCTTTTGCACTCGATGAGGTAAACTATATTGCAGGACCTGCAGGTGATGTTCTGTTTGATGTAATATGTCCTGCCTGTCCTAGTCCTTGTAAAAGTGGCTGTCTCCCATATACATATATATGGGGCCTGGTACTAAAGGGACTACAAAGGTAAATTTTAACGTAGAATAGCATCCCCAAGCCCCTAAGGGCACACCAGCTGGCATTCATGTATGAACACTATGGAAATCAGTCTTGTAAATGGCTCGAGAAAAGGGAAGGGTATACATGAGGGCCGCCTAAAAATCATTTTCCCATGGATGGCACATTTGACATCGGTATACTAACAACGCTGTGTCATGACTTGGAGGATAAGCACCCTAATCAAATCCCCAAATGGTACCTATGGGATGATGAGGCTAACAAAGGAAGGTAAAATCTTTAGTGACTAGTCACAAGGTCACCCAGGCAAAGTTGCAAAAACAGCTTGAGGAGTCTAAAGAAAAATTAAAATTGGCAGAGCAAAAGGCTAATTTGAAGCCGGCTCTTCCTCTGCCCTACATGGGCTTATATCCCTCATTAAAATCTAAGCCAGCAGAAGATCTTCTGGATTTCTGGTCTCCTCCTATGGCAACCCTGACTCCACCACCTTTGGCTCCCAGCCTTCAAACACCAACTAGGAGTCAGCCAGATTCAATCATCGTTACACCTGAAGACTCTGATTGGATAAATAGGGATCCTTGTTACATCAGTAATCAGGCTGAAGGTGATGATTATGAACCCTGTGCTGCTCAAAAGTCCCCTGAAGGAGTTTACACCAGACTTAGGAGCCGAACCAACTGGCCAGTTTCATAAAAGGTCAACTCCTATTCCTCCTGAACCACCTTTAATTCAAGTTTCTATGCGACAAAACCTGAATGCAGACCCAAATAATCCTCAGCTTGTGTTTGTCCATGTTCTTTGGACACCAGGAGACAGCCCAAACAGAGGATTTTCCCAAACTAAGAGAAGACCCACACAACGTCCTACAGAAGCTAAAGACAATTTTTGATATGTACCAGCCCACATGGGCTGATGTAAATCAATCGATGGCCCATCTTTTTACAAAGGAACAAGTCTAACCATTTTTTTCCAAAAGCTGCATGGTCAACAGGGGCACCACCAGCAGAAATTAATACTGTCAGAAATGCTATAACAGAAGCAGTAACAGAAGTAGTCCCAGTAAAAGTAGACTGGACTAAAATTAATTCATGCAAACAATTGGCAAATGAACACCCTGGTGATTATACGGAATGCTTAAAAGTCGCGTTTGAGAGATGTTCTGGTTTTCAGGATCCCTCTGAAGCACCCACAGGAGCTATTGCTGTAGCTTTTGTCAATGGACTCTTGCCTAAACTTTCAGAATTTTTTAAAAAATACTGTGATTGGCTGTGAGAGCCAGAATTTAGGAGTCCTTTTGAATGCTGCTGTCCACTTTTATAATAAACAGGTGCAGCAGAAAACAACAGCTGAATGCAAACTTGTGGCTCTTCAGACAAAACATTTTGAAGACAAAGAGTGAGAAATAAATAAGAAGAGAGATGGGTGCATTTTTTGCCCTGGTCCCAGCAATCCCACTGCCCCCAGTCTAAGTCCAAACCTAATTACTCGGAACCAGTGCCGATATACCATGGTCTGAATGATCCCAACTTGGAGTTCAGTGATACATCTTTGCATTTGAGGATCTTTTCTAGTTCTCTCATAGCGGCCCTCCCCACTCCTAGCCTTCTTCTGATTTCTTGACTATTGTCTCCATTTTGGTTAAGGACTGTGCCAAGGTATTGATAATCCTTGACAACTTCAATGTCAATGACACGGGAGCCATCTGTTTTGCACTATCACCCTCTGCTGTTTCTCTACCTCCATCCTCTAAAACTGCCTCTGTTGTAGGCATTTCTGGACAACCTGAATGGGTGGAAAAATGGCAAATGCAATTCAATATAAACAAGTGTAAAATTATGCATATTGGAGCAAAAAATCTTAATTTCACATATACGCTCATGGGGTCTGAACTGGCGGTGACCAACCAGGAGAGAGACCTCGGGGTTGTAGTGGACAGCACGATGAAAATGTCGACCCAGTGTGCGGCAGCTGTGAAAAAGGCAAATTCCATGCTAGCGATAATTAGGAAAGGTATTGAAAATAAAACAGCCGATATCATCATGCCGTTGTATAAATCTATGGTGCGGCCGCATTTAGAATACTGTGTACAGTTCTGGTCGCCTCATCTCAAAAAGGATATTATAGAGTTGGAAAAGGTTCAGAAGAGGGCAACCAGAATGATCAAGGGGATGGAGCGACTCCCTTACGAGGAAAGGTTGCAGCATTTGGGGCTTTTTAGTTTAGAGAAAAGGCGGGTCAGAGGAGACATGATAGAAGTGTATAAAATTATGCATGGCATTGAGAAAGTGGATAGAGAAAAGTTCTTCTCCCTCTCTCATAATACTAGAACACGTGGACATTCAAAGAAGCTGAATGTTGGAAGATTCAGGACAGACAAAAGGAAGTACTTCTTTACTCAGCGCATAGTTAAACTATGGAATTTGCTCCCACAAGATGCAGTAATGGCCACCAGCTTGGATGGCTTTAAAAGAAGATTAGACAAATTCATGGAGGACAGGGCTATCAATGGCTACTAGCCATGATGGCTGTGCTCCGCCACCCTAGTCAGAGGCAGCATGCTTCTGAAAACCAGTTGCCGGAAGCCTCAGGAGGGGAGAGTGTTCTTGCACTCGGGTCCTGCTTGCGGGCTTTCCCCAGGCACCTGGTTGGCCACTGTGAGAACAGGATGCTGGACTAGATGGGCCACTGGCCTGATCCAGCAGGCTCTTCTTATGTTCTTATGTTCTTATGGTAGCCGTGCAGGTCTTCTCCATCTTGGCCTCCAGTGCTGGTCTTCTGGGCTGCATCTTCATTCCCAAGTGCTACATTATTATACTCAGGCCTGATCTGAATACAAAGGAGCATCTGACGACAAAATCTGAAGATGGTATCTGATTCTTGGCACATTCTTTTCCATTTTGAGTTTCTGTGTCCTGATTTGCAGTAATGAGTACAAGCTACTTGCCCTTGTGATTTAAGCATCTAATTCCATGTAAATTTCTCTTAATATGACACAGTGTCATACTTGAACTTTTCCAACAACAAGAAAAACCACCATTAATGCCCATTTATGGTTTATATTCTGCAGAGATATGTCTTGTGCAGAAGAAACTAGTTTGGGGCCATTCTAAGTATGCCCACACATTTATGAAATATTTAGTGCAAAGCAAGGGCCTTTGCTTTGTTGGGTTTCTAATTATTTCACTTTCTTCTTTATAAAACTGTTGTAAAAATTCTTTCCCCCCTGCTGTCTTTAAGGAAAGGATAGCAATTTCCTTTTTATTTCTACCCAAGGTACACCCTGAGGTATCCCAAGAGGTTTTGAGATGCACCATTTTGTCTGTGGATCCTTTTGCATTGCTAGCCATCCGTTTTCTAATCACTTGACCTGTTTATATTATTTGCTCATCATGAGTATCATGACCTGCTGGGTCAATGTGTGGCTGCCCCGTGTGGTGAGCCACTGAATTGCAGCTGGCAGCCTTCTCAATGAAGTAGCCTCCTGCCCTGGAGTGACCCTGCCCACCCTGGCTGGTCATTGGATCCTTCAGGGCAGGAACTAGCATAGAGGCCTTCCTGGTCCAGCTGAGCCATGCTTGTTCTCCTGATGTGCTCCCTAAGTAGTTAGTCTGAACTCTGCAGATGCTTGTGTGCTGGTATTTCTTCAAAATATCCTCTGCAATTTTACAAATATTACTCAGAAGATACTCATAAAGACTGCAACACACATACTAATAAACACACACACTTTTTTTTCCTGTGATTAGAGGTGGTTTAAAGAAATGTGTCTGGGTCAGGGAGGGTCAGGGCCAGGAGGAGAGGAGTAGGACTGCCATCTCTGTGATGTTAGGTAGGGGGATGTAAGGATCAATAAGGAAGGGGGAGGAGGGCTAGTAACAGCAAAACCCTTTGCCCCCTCTGCTTGTCCCACTGTATCTCAGAAACTGGGGATGCTGGTCAGTTGACCCACAGGTCTGGCATGTTGCTACTAAATGCCAGCTCTGTCCAGAATAAGACAACTTTCAGTGGATGACAGACCTGACCAGGAAGCTGACCTGAGACCTGAGCAGATCTGCTGTGTTCACCCAGGTACTCAAGGTGGCACCAGTCCAGGTCAGAGAGTTGGGGCAGAGGTTGTTCTCATTCATAAAAAGTTTGATCTCCCTCACCAGGCGACTGACCTGCTCTGTGTCTGGGTTTGAGGGATTGTTTTGTGATTTGGGGTCAAAGAGAGAGGGATGCAATTAGTGTACCATTCACACCACTATATTACAACCTCCCTAACCAAGCTGGTAGAGGTAGTATGTGTGTTAGAGATGTGCTGTTAGAGAACTCCTTCAAATGTGTGTTAGAGAACTCCTTCAGAGTAGTATTTGCGGATTTAAATATTCACAGCAGGGCGGCCTCAAATGGGATTTTATGGCCCCTATACCAACCACAGCAACCAAATACTTGGAAGAAACAAATCGCCAGGAACAGATGGCATACCAATAGAGTTGCTACAAGCTGCTGAGACGGAACCTGTCCAAATTTTGACAAAAATTCGTCAACAAATATGGAAAACTAAACAATAGCCCACAGAATTGAAGAGTTCCATGTACATCCCAATTCCAAAGAAAGGGGATCCCGGGAATGCAGTAATTATCGAACTATTGCCTTAATGTCCCATGCAAGTAAAGTAATGCTCAAGATTCTACAACAAAGGCTCTTACCATATATGGAGCAAGAAATGCCAGACATCCAAGCTGGATTTAGAAAGGGAAGAGGCATCAGAGATCATATTACAAACATACGTTGGATAATGGAACGGAGCAAGGAATTTCAGAAGAAAATCACCCTGTGCTTTATAGATTACAGCAAAGCCATTGACTGTGTAGATCATGAAAAACTACGGAATGCTTTAAAAGAAATGGGGGTGCCACAGCATCTGATTGTCCTGAAGAGCAACCTATACTCTGGACAAGAGGCTCCTGTAAGGACAGAATATGGAGAAACGGATTGGTTCCCAGTCGGGAAAAGTGTGAGACAGGGATGTATTTTATCACCCTATTTGTTTAATCTATATGCGGAACATATCATACGGAAAGTGGGATTGGACCAAGATCAAGGAGGTGTGAAAATTGGAGAGAAATATCAATAATTTAAGATATGCAGACGATACCATACTACTAGCAGAAACCAGTAATGATTTGAAATGAATGCTGATGAAAGTTAAAGAGCAAAGCACAAAAGCAGGACTACAGCTGAATGTCAAGCAGATTAAAGTAATGTCAACAGAAGATTTATGCAACTTTACAGTTGACAACAAGGACATTGAACTTGTCAAGGATTATCAATACCTCCGCACAGTCATTAACCAAACTGGAGACAATAGTCAAGAAATCAGAAGAAGGCTAGGACTGGGGACAGCAGCTATGAGAGAACTAGAAAAGCCCCTTTCCCCCTAAAAAGGCAAGACCCTCTGGTTACCCTAAATTCCTCTCCGGGCTTCGGTTGTGAACTTAAATGTCAAACTTGATGTATTGACAGGCTGATGGTGGCCAGGTTACAGATTGACATTGGCATTACCATCAAGATAGCCTAGGCTGCATGCAGATGCATTATTATGACATCATGTATGATGTCACAAGCAGGAGCAGCTCCAAGCCTCAGCAAAGTGACAGACAGTCAGGCCCAGGCTTAATGCTCCCAAGACTGGTCTTCATGACAGGTGAGGAAAAGTTAAAATTTGGGGCCATGTTAACTTTTCCCATAGAAAAAAGGTTCTGTAACAACATGCAGAGGTTCTCATGGTCCTTCTTTGTGTATCTTGCAAAGGACACTGCAGCCTTTGGATGCCCTTCACATCTAAGGTTCTGCTTGTGCCTGCGTACAAAATGGAAGTTGCAAGATAACAAGAGGAGGCTGTTCATGGCATTTTGTAGGGCCAAAAACATTATTTGTTAAAACCATAACTTCAAAGGAAACGTTGCCCTCTGGGCAGGAAATGGGCCTGCTAGAGCACATTGGGGCAACACTGCATCCAGCCTGACTGATTTTGTTTTTTCAGCTTATTTTCTGAAGTGTTTTGCATGCATCATATGTGTGCCAAATATTTGCAGCTAATTAGGCAACTCTTCTTCATTGGCTTTGCCTGTGTTAGAAGCTCATCTCTTGCCGTAGTGCGACACTGTGAATTGCTTTAGAAATAACCCAAAGGCATTTCAATATAGCAGCTAATCCTTAGTATTTTGAAAAACAGACTGCTTTCAAGTCCATCCCGACTTATGGCAACCCTCTGAATGTTTTCATGGTAAGCGGTATGCAGAGGTGGGCTACCATTCCCTTCCTCTGAGATTGAGAGGCAGAAAGAGCATAAGAGGGTGTTCAACCTGCCCAGGCCCTTCGTGGCCTTCTTAAAAGTCTCCAGGCAGAGGAATAAATAAATGAATGAATGCCCCTCCCCAGGTGGACTTGGGGGATGGGAGGGCCTTCTGAGCCAAGATGGAACCAGACTGTTGTCCAAGGTGACAGAGAAGCATTTAGACTGATTGTGGGATGATAGCCGGCAGGAGCTGGGTAGGGTCTGGTTTGTTGGTTTGTTTCATTTGTATACCGAAGCTCTCTGGGCAGTTTACAACAATTAAACCATTAAAAACAAATACACAAATTTAAAAACACATATTTTTTTTTAAAAAAAATTAAAAACACATGCCAAAATGCCTGGGAAAAGAGGAAAGTCTTAACCTGGCGCCGAAAAGATAACAGTGTTGGTGCCAGGCGTGCCTCGTCAGGGAGATCATTTGGGGGCCACCACTGAGAAGGCCCTCCGTCCTCCGAGCTTCCCTCGCAGTAGGCACCCGGTGGCGGGCCTTGGTTGTTGAGAACAAATCTCCCTCTTGGGATGAAGATGAACAAAAAAAGGTGAAAATGTGACCTAGAGAGGCATAGGACGTGGTCATTGTGAGTATAGAGGCACAGGGCAACTGCACAGAGAGACCACAGGCCAAATCACAAGTGCCAGTGACACTTGGTGAGAGAGGGGGGGTGCTGAGTCCAGGAGCTAGAAACCCCAAAAGGGGAAGACTCCACCACAGGAGTCGCAATCCTGGGCCCAAAGAGGAACTTAGTTCTGGGGAAGTTCTATTGTCCCCCTGATCAAAATGCTCAGGATGCTGTCGAGATGAAGAATGAAATGGAGGAAGCATCCAAACTGGGAAACGTGTAATACCTCAGTTAACAAAGGAGATGTCTTCCTGGCCATTACTTCTTTAACAGAAACGTTGGTACCAGAGGTAGGAATAACATGGAAAGAATAAGGATAGGTTCCTACACCAGCTCATAGATGGTGGGGGCAGCTTCAACAGGGGCTTTAAAGGGTGCCTACCCAGCACCCATCCACCCTCCTCCTCCCTCCCCTCCTTCTCCTTTGAATCGTATTGGATCCTTCCCTCCCCAGCCCTTGGAGAAAGCAAGAGATCTTTTTAATGCAAAGCAAGGCATAGGCTTATCAGTTTATTGATAGCAAAGCAGACACATCCTCATCAGTTTCACCTTACAGCAAAGGCAGAGGCTTGAAAGTTTATCCTTAGCAAAACAAAACTTGTCAGTTTCACCTTTTAAAAAAACCTTCCTTAAAAGGAGATTGCTTCCTGGAGGAACCCTTAATTGAGGTATTACTGTAATGGGTGACCTCAACTGCCCTCACACAGACTGGCTGCATATGTGTTCCAGTCATGACAAAGAGACAAAATTCCTAGAAACCATAAGTAACTATGACCTAGAAAAGTTTGTTATGGAGCCGACCAGAGTGGCGGTAACCCTGGACTTCAGTTTAAGTGGTGTCCATGACCAGGTGGGAGATGTAAGTGCTGTTGAACCAATTGGGAGCAGTCACCATAGTGCTATTGAATTCAACTGGAATGTATACTGCAGAAAAGGCAAGCAAGCAATGAGATCCTAAAAAAATAAAAAAAAATCTGAGGAGCACATTGCTAAAAATATAAAGATCAACAACAAAACCATTATTTAAACCCATTAGCAGCAGGAGACCGTCTAGGGAGGAAGATAGATCCTTGGACGACAAGGGAGTTGAAGGTGTACTAAAGGAGGATAAGGAGATTGCAGAGAACTCGAATGAATTCTTTGAAACTGTCTTCCAGCAGAAGATGTGAAGTAACATTTGCAGGAAGGGAGTCTGAGCAACTGATTCCGATAGTGGTGAGACATGGAGTCCTAGGCTTAATTGACAAAAGAAAAGCAAATCTCCACCCCTGAGTTCTCAGAGAACTCAGACGTGAGATACATGATCTGCGAACAAAAATCTGTAACTTCTTAAGATCCACCTCCATACCTGAAGTCCGGAAAGTGGCCATCGTAACACCAATTTTAAAAAAAGGAATCTGGGGTGGATCCTGGAAATTACAGGCCAGTCAGTTTAATGCTTGCCTGAAATGTCAGACAGCCGCTGCCCATCTGTGCAGATAAAGACAATCCTGGGCTGGATAGACCAATGGTCTGACGCAGTAACAAGGACGTGTCTCCTCTGTTCCGGAAGGGAGCAACCTTCGATGCCTGTGGTGGAGCTTCCGCCCTTAACTGGTCGGGGTTCCCTTCTCTGTGTTGGGAACCCCATGCATGTAATATTGCCCTTTTTCAGACTCTCGCCAATTGCGTGCTGGCCAGGAACATGCCTGGCACACGTGGCATCACTGAAGGCCATGCCAGGCAGCTCTCAGGAAAGCTTCACAGGCTCTGCATTGCTCTGCTTCCGTCCCCAAATCCAGCTGTGGAGGGGGGGCATTTATTTATTTTTCCCAGCCTCTGCCTTGAGGCTTTCTAGAAGGCCCTTAACAGGCTTGCCAGGTTCAAGTCAATCCCATCCCCAGGAGGGAGACTGAGGAGGGGCTTTTCCGGTCCAGGAAATCCAGAATCATCTCTCCTGGGAACCCCCACCCCATGTATACCCCCTCCCAGCAAGGCTGCTCCTGGGCACCGGGGCCCCCTTTCCCTCTGACCTGGGGGGACTGGTTCAACATCTGTAGGGGGAGGGGGGCCCTTCTGCTTTGCATGGGAGAGGGGCTAGAAGCCAAAGGGTATTTATTTGAAACTCATCAGCAGAAGACCAGTGAACACATTGCAATGCCTCGAAGGAGGGGGGCGGAGGGGAGCTGGGACCCTCCCCCAAGAGCAAATCCTCTTTCTCCCCCCCCCCCCGTTGCAGCTCTTTGCCCTCTGCAGCCTCCTTTTCTCCAGGCTGATTTCTTAGGGAGCCACTACACACACACCCAATATTGTCTCCCCCTCTCTTTTGCATTGCAACATCCTGCCTCAGTAGGGCGGGGGGAATTCTCCTGCCTCTCAGTCCTCCCAAGGGCGAATGAACTGCGCTTTGGATCCTAGAGAGGCAGGAAGTTTTAATTACGGGGGGGGGGAGATACACCTTGAATGAGGAGCGGGGGGGGGCACGGCCTCACTCCTTCCCTCCCTCCAGGAAGGGAAAATTAGCCTTGGAGAGAAGCAGGCTCGCACGTGCAAAAGACAATGAGGTGCAACAAGGGGTAGGGGCAGTGGCGTCACCAGGGTTGGTGTCACCCGGTGCGGTAACTCATGGTGTCACCCCATGGACCTCCTCCCGGACCAGACCATACAGAATCCTTAGTAATGTTTTTTGTACTAATGTTACTCGTAAATCGTAATTCCCGTATATCACTGAATGTAATGGCAATAGCAATACCTTCTTCATGCAAAAGAAATACTACCACTGGACTACAGCTCTTCCCCTATCATGCTTTTGTACTGTCTGTGATTATTCCATGTGGATTAAAGGTATCTGTAAAAACAAGATTGTAAATTTACTGCCATCCTTGGCAAGGATGATGACATGTGTGATCGTGTCTATCAATTTCATGGGCATGTATCCATCTGTTTTTTTCTGTATGTATATTTCTCTTATACGTATTCCATCACATACTCAGGAAGCCTCTGGTTTGAATCTTACCTTTCCCATACATCTGGATGAAATAGAAATGGACTGCCTTTAAGTCGATTCCGACTTATGGTGACCCTATGAATACGGTGCTCATGGTAAGCGGTATTCAGAGAGGCCTCCCTCTGAGGCTAGTCCTCCCCAGCTGGCTAGGGCCTGCTCAGTTTGCCACAGCTGCACAAGCCAGCCCCTTGTCCACAACTGCCAGCTGGGGGGCAACTGGGCTCCTTGGGACTATACAGCTTGCCCACGGCTGCACAGGTGGCAGGACACGTAACCCCTGAGCCACTCACTGTGGGGTGATCTTTAGCTGGCCCTTTACACCCAGGAGACACGAGCGGGGATTTGAACTCACAGACTCTGGATTCCCAGCCAGGCTCTCCTCCCCACTGTGCTATACCAGCACTACATCTGGATAATGTGTGTTAAATTTGAAAGTGCTATAAAAATGTTAACTACTACTACTTTTTGGTGCTGGTTTTCACTCTCAGTTCCTTCTCTTGCATGCACATCATCAGCTTGCAACATGGATAAATTATGCATTTACAAGACCACTAAACATAGATTAATCACCTGTCAGATTGAATGCATGGGTACAAAGACAGCTATTTTCTCCTCTTGGACCACATAGTTCTGGATGAAGTGGGGATTGTAACACACACAACAAATTGCAGAGCAAACACATACTATCCAGATTGTGACACAAGTTTCCATAAACTAGAGCCCACTCATCTTACCCACAAAAGCTCATGCCCATATACTATTATTTTTAGCATTAACAGCATGTATGCCTTTTTTAAAAAAGCAGAGTGTGTGTGTGTGTGTGTGTGTGTGTGTGTGTGTGTGTGTGTGTGAGAGAGAGAGAGAGAGAGAGAGAGAGAGAGAGAGAGAGAGAGAGAGAGAGAGAGTCGCTCCCTTTTCCAAATGCACACACTCATTTACATGCTCCCGGGGCCGCGGCTCCACCCGAGCGAGGGAGGGTCCCCTCCTGGGCAAGCCTCGCCCAGCGGGAGTCTCTCGGGAGTCAGGACAAGTCAGCCCGGCCGGGGCTGCAGGGGAAAGCGGTGTGCCGGGAGGAGGCGCCTTTCTCAGGCGGAGGAGGAGAAGGTCGGCCGCGGAAGGGTTAAGGAAAGGGAACGTGCTTCCTAGAGAGGAAGGGAAGTGGGGTGGAGGGCGGGCGGAAGCGGCGTCGTCCAGTCGAGAACGAGTCGAGAGCCGCTTCCCGGCCGGCCGCCCTCTCCGCGGACTCTTTGGCGACGGGCTGCGTCGGTGGGGATCCGATGAGCTCCTCGCAGCGCAGTGAGAGACGCAGGCGGCGCGGCGGCAGAGCCAGGAGCGGCCCGCTCGCTCGCTTACTCTGCTTACCGGGACGGAGGAGGAGGGGAGTTCTTGCCGGCTGGGGGGGGGCGGCCCGTGGTGTCACCCGGTGCGGCCCGCACCTGCCGCACTGCCCTAGTGACGCCCCTTGGTAGGGGAAATGGGGGGGTTGGAGGAAAAGGAGAAAAGACACACACCCCGGGAATCCCTGATTCATGCAATCCATGCTGGGGAGTTCCGAGATCTAAAAGGGGCTGGAAGGGGGGGGGAGAGGAGAATCTGGGTTTTTTTGCTGCAAAACCTCACCTGCCTCCCCCCCCACTTCGACGGGGGATCAGCGCATTAGCAAAGCCCGAAGGGCTGTGCAGGGGAGAGGGGGCAGGGAGGGGGTCCCCTTCCAGCTGACTCAGGGGAGAAGGGAGCGGGCCTGGGAGACCCCCATCAGCCAGCACTGCTGCTGACCCCTCCCCCCAGCCCCCTTATCTGATCTCTGAGAGCTGGGGGCGACCACAAAGCCCTTTAAAACGGGCCTCCTCCTGCTTTGCCCCTTTCAACGCCGCAGAAAGAGCCGCTGCGGGGGCTCCCCTGGCGAGGGGCTTTTTCGGAAGCCGTCCCCGACCCCCCATCGCGAAGCAAGCAGCCTTACTGGGGGAAGCGCTTCTTGTGCATGCGCGCTGCTGTGTATCGTTTGTGCCCCAGAGCTGGAGGGGTCCTGACAGGGGGGGAAATATTGTAAATTGGGGGGGGCAAAGGAATAGACAGACATTTTGGGAGGGAGGGAAATTGGCCTTGTGCGATTCCTTGGCAAGGAAAAGCACCCAAAGGTGGGGCATTGCCTTTGTGCCTCAGTGACAGCGTTATTATGTAGACGAAGGGGAGGGGGGCATCAAACTTTATTTCCCACTGTGGACCCCTGAGAGGAAGGCCTTGGTAGAAATATAAAAATATAATAAATTGTATGGATATTCTTATCTCATTTGCCCAAAGTACGACCCTGTAAGGTAGGCAAGAATGCTGTTAAGCTTTCCACCTTGTGCACCCACTGTGCCAGTGGCCTCATGCACTCCCACTCTATCTATCTATCCATCCCACCCTTCCTCCCAGCAGAAGCCCAATAGGCCACATGCACAAGGCCGATTTGCGCTGTCCTGGCCGTGATATCCGATCAGTATGCGCACAGGCTTTTGTTTTGTGACCCAGACGTGGGTTAAGGCCCCGTAACAAGAGCCTGAAATTGTTCACAGATTGGAGGAGCAACTCTGGGTTGGCCAGGAAGGAAAGGCTTTGCGGAAGCAGGAGAGGATATGAGAGGAGAGGGAGAGAGTGAAGGCCGGATTGGGGGGGGGGCGAAGTAGGTGAGAAGGGCCTAGAGAACCATCTGGGAGAAATGAGGAGGGGTCTGACATAGAGTTAGGGCCTAAATATGAAGGCCTTTTGTAGGTCAAGCATCCCAAGGGAAACTGAGCAGAGAGGAAAGCAGCGTGCCATTTATATCTATATTTATCTATCTATCTATCTGGGGGGGGTAAAGAAAAGCCGGGGAAGGAACTGGCAATCCCACCCCATATATACGGTCTGCCTAGTAAACGTCGCAAGACGTCACCCTAAGAGTCGGAAACAACTTGCACTACAAGTGCGGGGACACCTTTATCTTTATCTATCTATCTATCTAAATGTAAATGTACTGCCTTTAAGTCGATTCCAACTTATGGTGACCCTATGAACAGGGTTTTCATGAGACTGAGAGGCAGTGACTGGTCCAAGGTCACCCAGTGAGCTTCATGGCTGTGTGGGGATTCAAACCCTGGTCTCCCAGGTAGTAGTCCAACACCTTAACCCCCCCCCTTCTACTTACATGGTCTAGATATCTTAACACATAGATAGAAAAGAATTAATATATTTAAGTCTCACCCACAGGGACTCAGAATTTCCAGGCAATAATCTGCTGGATACAGTAGATCAGTCCACGAAAGACTGATCGAAAACTGCAGGAGACATCTCTCTTTTATAGACTCTCTTGTTTGTTGTGACTGGAACACATATGTAGCCAGTCCATGTGAGGGTAGTTAAAGTCACCCTTTATGACAACCTTTCCTCTTTTGGACTGAAATCATTTAAACGACCTCTTTCTTGCCTGTGCACAGTATTGAGGGTTCTTCACCTTTTCCGTTAAGCCTAAAGCTGTTCAGAGTCCTTGTATGTCAGCAACTGCACTCACCTGGGCTTGCACAGTTTCCAACAGCAGAGTATCTGAACAGGCAGATCTAAAGAGGAAGCCCCACAGAGACTTATCTCAGGACTGAGGATAAATGAGGAAAAATAATGGCGTTCCACAGCTGAAGGAGATTATGCTTTTCATTGACTACACATTTCTATGTGGATATATGTGAGCATACATCAACTCTGCCCATAGCCAGTAAATCAGAATAATATAAATCCATGTTTATTAAGTAATACAGTATGTTATTCAGGAATTTCACACAATATACTTATAAAGTCTACATACAGTATGTCTCGAGTACTTAATTACTCTTGGAGCCCAGTATCGCCACCCACAATGATTCTGACCCACCCTTCCTCTCAAAGGGGTCCTGGGCAGCCTGATTTCTGTGTGCCTCCTCTGGATACATGGGAAGGGAGGGGTGGCCTCCAGGCTGAAGTTTCCTATCAGTCTGCTGAGAAATCCCCCAAATTAATTACCTGGAATGGTTTCCATATTGCCACTGAGCTGAGCTTTATGTACAGTTGCCAGTTCACAAGTGCCAGTGGGTTCCACATACGCCTGTCTATTCATCACCAGGAGATCTCCGATCCTGCCTTTCTTGGAATTTGGGAAGGGGCCACAGCAATGGGTGGACATGGAATGCCTGGATAATTTAGGTTCAGAACTAACCAGCTTGTCTCTTCCTTTGAAAGAAATATCCAAACAGGGCTTCATCTCTTCACTGGAAGGACAAGCTCCCATTGGATGGGGCGTTGATGAAGGGGAGATATCTGCAGGTACGGATTTGAAAAATATCTGGGGAAATGTTATAATGGGGACAAATCGTTGATGCAGGACTTGTGGCTAAATTAAAAGGCTGGCAGTGAAATATACACTCCGCTGTGTGTTAGCTGGTAAGGAGTTCCCCCTATGATTCAGAGCATCATCTCAACCTCATGTAATCTTGGTCTTGGGGCGTCGCTGCCTTAGCTCAGCGGTAGGGCACATTTGGTTCTAGGAAGAAATTCCTAGGTTTAATCCTTGGAATCTTCAGGCCCCTGAAAGCGTCCTCATCTCACACCTGCAGAGCAGCTGCCACCCAGTGTAGACAGTATGCAGCTAGAAGGACCAATGGTCTGATTCAGTATAAGGAAACTTCCTGTGTTCCTGTATTTCTGTCTGAGCACCTCTTCTGATCGCAGTTACATTCAGAAGAACCAAGAAGCAGTGAGCTATGCCCAGTTCAGCCCCTTCCACAGCATTCTTTCCCCTTTCTCCTTGCTACTTATTGCATACATTTTTCTTTAAGAAATGTATACCACAGTTGTCTGGCGGCAGGAGGAAAAATCAGACACATCAGGGCTTGGTGACATCAAATGATACATGGACCTGTAAGGAATTCATTTTGCTGTGTGGGACTGTTGAATGTTCAGGTAACTTGGGTTGCAGGTGGGCATACAAACAGAGCAGGGGAGAATTGTGGAGATGCCAATATTCAGCAGCAGCTAATTGGGCTTGATCTGTGCTGAGATGCTTTGTTTTTGCCTTGGAATTCCAACGTTATGTTTTTTTCTCCTTCTTCCCCCTCAGCAGATGATGGGCAGAAGAATGAGAATTATAGGAAATCACCGATGGTGTCATTGGTAATAGCCAAGGGTGAAGCATAAAAAGAGATGGTTGAAAATCACAGGAGCCCAAAACCATCTGAAGGAAACCAGTCAAAGAATGGGAGGAAGAAATCCTCTACTTCTCAGAGTTTGCCTCACAGAATGCACAGAGGAAAGAAATCATTTAAATGCATGGAATGTGGAAAGAGCTTCTCTCTAAGCGGTAAACTTACTAAACATCAAAGAATCCACACAGGGGAGAAACCATTTGAATGCATGGAATGTGGAAAGAGCTTCAATCAAAGGGGTAACCTTACTAAACATCAAAGAATACACACAGGGGAGAAACCATTTGAATGCCTGGAATGTGGAAAGTGCTTCAGTGAGAACCGTACCCTTACTGTACATAAAAGAACCCACACAGGAGAGAAGCCATTTAAATGCATCCTGTGTGAAAAGAGCTTCAGTCAGAACTGTGACCTTTCATCACATCAAAGAACCCACACAGGGGAGAAGCCATTTAAATGCAGGGAGTGTGGAAAGTGCTTCACTGACTGTGGTAGCCTCACTAAACATCAAAGAACCCACACGGGGGAGAAACCATTTAAATGCATGGAGTGTGGAAAGAGCTTCAGTGAGGGAGGTAAGCTTACATTACATCAAAGAATCCACACTGGGGAGAAACCATTTAAATGCATGGAGTGTGGAAAAAGCTTTAGGGTGAACTCTCACCTTACCACTCATAAAAGAATCCACACAGGGGAGAAGCCATTTAAATGCAGGGAGTGTGGACAGAGCTTCAGCGTAAGCAATAGCCTTACTTTACATCATAGAACACACACGGGGGAGAAGCCATTTAAATGCAGAGACTGTGGACAGAGCTTCAGCGTCAGCAATAGCCTTACTATTCATCAAAGAACGCACACAGGGGAGAAACCATTTAAATGCATGGAGTGTGGAAAGGGCTTCAGTGCACGGAGTAACCTTAGTAGTCATCAAAGAAGACACACAGGGGAGAAACCATTTAAATGCATGGAGTGTGGACAGAACTTCAGTCAAAGGGGTAACCTTACTATTCATCAAAGAACACACACGGGGGAGAAACCATTTAAATGCATGGAGTGTGGAAAGACCTTCAGCGTAAGCAGTAGCCTTACTTTACATCATAGAACACACACGGGGGAGAAACCATTTAAATGCATGGAGTGTGGAAAGTCCTTCAGTATAAGCAGAAGCCTTACTTTACATCATAGAACACACATGGGGGAGAAACCATTTAAATGCATGGAGTGTGGAAAGAGCTTCAATGAGGGGCGTAAGCTTACATTACATCAAAGAAGCCACACCGGGGAGAAACTATTTAAATGCATGGATTGTGGAAAAAGCTTTAGGGTGAACTCTTACCTTACCACTCATAAAAGAATCCACACAGGGGAGAAGCCATTTAAATGCAGGGAGTGTGGAAAGAGCTTCAGTCAAAGGGGTAACCTTACTATTCATCAAAGAACGCACACAAGGGAGAAACCATTTTAATGCAGTGAGTGTGGGAACAGTTTTAGTGTAAGGAGTAACCTTACTAGTCCTCAAAGAATACACATTTAAAGTAATAGAATGTACAGAGAACTTTCGTGTGAGCCTTGCCCTACATCGGTAAACTATAGGGCTGGTGGAATTTATGTAGTCCAAGATAATATTTAGCAATGTTAAGTTTTTAGTTAATTTAAATTTTCGGGCTACAAATATTAAAGCCCTGTGTAGCTTGGTCCAGGATACCCAAAATATAGTCTCACCTGCTATCTACCAAACCAGTCATTGCAGTCTGCAGCAGAGGGCTTCTTGGCACATATCTAATCAGTAGGTCTGTTCTGTATGATGAATGCAGTATTTAGTGTGCTGGCACTTACCTTCGGAACTCTCTGCTGTTACATATTAGGCGGCGTCTATTTTTCTTTTTGATGCCTCTTGAAGACCTTCCTGTTTCAACAAACCTTTTAAGGGGAGATCTTTATCCCACTCTGTATCTGTATTGGATTTTAAAATTATTTTAATTGTTTTTATGTGTTAACCATGTGAAATTGTTTTTATTTGTGGCATTTTTGATATACAATGCTTTGCAAAAGCAATCAGACCCCAGACCAATGCTCTCATATTACTAAATTACAAATGGTACATTGTAATTTCGTTCTGTATATTTTATTTTGAAACACTGAAACTCAAAATCAATTATTGTAAGGTGACATTGGTTTTATGTTGGGAAATGTTTGTGAGAAACATACAAAACTGAAATATGTTGCTTGCATAAGTATTCAACCCCCACACATTAATATTTGGTAGAGCCACTTTTCGCTGCAGTAATAGCTTTAAGTCTTTTGCAACTTCCTGCATCGCTCTGGGGGAGAGGCATCTCAGTTTTCCAAAGGGCCAATGAACTGCACTCTGGTTCTTAGAGAGGCGGGAAGTTTTAATCACAAGGGGGGGGAGATACAATACTGAATGAGGAGGAGGGGCGGCTTCATTCCTTCCCTCCCTCTGGGAGGAGAAATCAGCCTTGGAGAACAGGAGGCTGGCGCTTACAGAGGGCATTGGGATGCAACATGGAGAGGGGGGGGTTGGGGGAAAATGGGGGAAGACCCCCCCCCTTTGGGAATCCCTGGTTCATGCAATCCATGCTGGAGAGATCAGAGATCTACAAGGGGCTGGAGGGGGAAGGAGAACCGGGCTTTTGTTGCTGCAAAAGCTCACCTGTCTCCCCCCCTCACTTTGGTGCGGGGAGTTCAGCGCATTAGCACAGGCCCATGGGGCCGTGCAGGGGGAGAGGGGTGCAGGGAGGGGGTCTCCTTGCAGTTGACTTGGGGGAGGAGGGAGAGGGCCTGGGAGACCCCAGCCAGCCCTGGTGCTGGCCCACCCTTCCTCAGCTCCCCCTTATCTGCTCTCTGAGTGATTGGGGAGACCCCAGAGCCCTTTAAAACTGGTCACTACCTCCTCCTGCTGCTGCTTTGCCCCTTTCGCTGCCAGAGAAAGAGCCAGTGCAGGGTCTCCCTGGCGAGGTGCTTTTGGGGAAGCTGCCCCGGCTCCCCCCGTAGAGCAGGCAGTCTTATTGGGGGGGCACTTCCTGGGTTTTGTGTGTGCACGAGCTGCCTTGTGTCATTTGAGCCGCAGAGCTGGAGGGGGACCCCGCTGGATCCTGGGGGGGGGGAAAGAGATTTTAAATTGGGAGGGGGGCAGAACTGCCATTGCCTCTGTTGTTTAGGAACCAGCTAAGGGGAAGTAGTTCTATGTCTCCTGCAAGACCAAGGCCTCAGTGACTTCATGACCCGAGAGATGATGTGAAACCTTCACACTGACATAGCCCCTGCCTGCCTCAAAGCTCAGCCAAACCTCTCAATGGCACGGCAGGAGTCATTTAAATACACACTCAGCTGTTCAGGCTTGTTATAGAAAGTTACATCATGCTACTCTCCATTCTGTCATTTCTGTTATTTGTCTCAAAGGTGTGGTTTGGTAGGTAAATCCCTTGAGTTTTTGCAAGAAGTGGAATAAATTACAATGATTTTGGAAATTATAAAGGGAAGAACTGCCTCTGCTCTTTGGTGGACTCTCTGTGGTTTGAGGAGCAGGTGTAGAGCTGGAGGAAAACATGTTTATGAGAATGCACATTTCAAGAATGGACAGGAAGGGAAATGTGAGCATGGAATGAGCCACGATGAAGCTATTCTTTTAGGGCAGTAGGTAGGGTTACCAGGTCTCTGGTTTTCGGCCAGAGTCTCTGGTTTTTGGGGGCCTCTCCGGCTAGCACCCTTTAATCTCCGGACTCTCAGCTTCAATTTAAAAAAAATTAAGTTTCTTGGTGGTCTGGTTCCCAAGATATACACCAAAATGTCAACCAACCCCGCGCAACTGTTTTTTACAGATCTTTAGAACAATTCCTTGCTCTAGCTACAACTCCCATCAGCCCAATCCAGTGGCCATGCTGGCTGGGGCTGATGGGAGTTGTAGTTTAAAAAAGTAACTTTTCAAAGCTCTGGCTGTAACCCTGCCCTTTCAGGATTGTAGCCAATGAAGCCAGGGTTGTGACTTGTTGATCCAGGCATGCCTAGGCTTAATTTCAACATCAGGAAATGGTGGCTTTAAGATTTTTGCAGTTTGCGTAAGTAATATGGCTTAATGTTTTTTTTCCTCTTCTGTCCAAGAGTCAGACCCTGGGCTATGAAATATGAAAGTATTTAATCCAATATCTGCTCTTCTGGGAGTAAAGCAATTCTAATCCTATGTACCAGGAGTAAACCCCATTGAACTCCATTAGGACTTACTTTTGTGTAGACGTGGTTAGGATTGTGCTTTAAATGAATGGAACTTTTGAGTAAACATAGCGCAGACTTGTGTTTGTGTTGTAAATCTTTCTCTCCCCCTCCAACCCTATTTTTAAAGAAATTAGGCAGGGTTTATCACAGTTTTTATTATGTAGGAAACTTATACTGATTTTATTACAAAAATGTTCCTCAATGACCAACTGGTTTGACAATAAACTATTATATGGGGTGTATTTTTACACCTGCATATGTGTGTGTGTGTGGTTGGTGATTGCAAACCAAGGCAGCTCACGATATGAAATAAATCACTTTAAAAACCAATAACCACAAAAAGTATAAACAGCTGGAAAACAGCTTAAAGTGGCATGATTCTGAATTTTGGGTTGGGTGAATGAAGTTTATTTATTTATTTTTATTTACTTATTATTTGATTTCTATCCCGCCCTTCCTCCCAGTAGGAGCCCAGGGCGGCAAACAAAAGCACTAAAAGCACTTTAAAAATCATAAAAACAGACTTTAAAATATATTAAAACAAAACATCTTTAAAAACATTTTTAAAAGCTTTAAAAACTTTTGTTTTTTAAGAAAAGGTTTACAAACATATTAAAAAGCAATTCCAACACAGACACAGACTGGGATAAGGTCTCAACTTAAAAGACTTGTTAAAAGAACAAGTTCCTTATCACTTGAGGCTGCAGTTTTCCCTGGTTGAGTAAGCCCCATTGAATACATTGGGACTTGCTTCTGAGTAAACAAACATAGGATTGCACTATAAATATCTTTACAGGTTGTATAAATAATAAACATATTTGATAGTCATGCTTATATAAATATTTTCATAGAATCAGAATAGTAGAGTTGGAAGGGGTCTATAAGGCCATCAAGTCCAACCCCCTGCTCAATGCAGGAATCCAAATCAAAGCATTGCCGACAGATGGCTGTCCAGCTGCCTCTTGAATGCCTCCAGTGTCAGAGAGCCCACTTCCTCTCTAGTAATTGGTTCCATTGTCATATGGCTCTAACAGTTAGGAAGTTTTTCCTGATGTCCAGTCGAAATCTGGCTTCCTGCAACTTGAGCCCATTATTCTGTGTCCTGCACTCTGGGATGATCAAGAAGAGATCCTGGCCCTCCCCTATGTGACAACCTTTCATGTACTTGAAGAGTGCTATCATATCTTCCCTCAATTTTCTCTTCTCCAGGCTAAACATGCCCAGTTCTTTCAGTCTCTCCTCATAGGGCTTTGTTTCCAGTCCCCTGATCATCCTTGCCCTCCTCTGAACCTGTTCCAGTTTGTCTGCATCCTTCTTGAAGTGCAGAGACCAGAACGGGACACAGCACTCAAGATGAGGCCTAACCAGTGCTGAATAGAGGGGATCTAATACTTCACATGATTTGGAAACTATACTTCTGTTAATGCAACGTAATATAGCATTTGCCTTTTTTGCAGCCATATCACACTGTTGGCTCATATTCAGCTTGTGATCAACGACAATCCCAAGTTCCTTCTCACATGTCCTACTGCTGA
Organism: Rhineura floridana; assembly: GCF_030035675.1. Classification (NCBI taxonomy): domain Eukaryota; kingdom Metazoa; phylum Chordata; class Lepidosauria; order Squamata; family Rhineuridae; genus Rhineura; species Rhineura floridana. Next base: position 224,563,659 of record NC_084482.1, on the reverse strand, counting down.
GCCAAGTATCCCCCATCTTATACCTGTACATTTGGTTTCTTTTTCCTAAGTGTAGAACTTTGCATTTATCCCTGTTGAATTTCATTCTGTTGTTTTCAGCCGAATGCTCCAGCCTATCAAGGTCCCTTTGAATTTTGTTTCTGTCTTCCACGGTATTAGCTATGCCCCCCAATTTTGTATCATGGGCAAATTTGATAAGCATGCCCTGTACCTCCTCATCCACGTCATTAATAAAAATGTTGAAGAGTACTGGGCCCAGGACGGAGCACCCCACTCGTTACTTCCACCCAGTTTTGTCATGCTGTGTCCCTATAAGTATCCGATTTCATACTATGGTTGTACAATACTTCCTTTACATTTTAAGTATGCCTTTGGGTAGTCATGGTTCTCCATTGTTTTCATCCTGAGGGGCAGATAGGCTGAGAGATGGTGAGTAGCCCATGGTCACCCACTACAGTTTATAGCTCATTTCCATTTTGAAAAATTAATTAAAACAATTTACATGCAGGCAAAATTTATTAAGCGGATTCACACAATATGTGTAAAGCACATCCAACTCGCATTTAAAGCACACGACTTCCCCTAAAGAATTCTGGGAAGTGTCATTTCCCCCTCACAGTTATAGTTCTCACCACTCTTAACAAACTGCAGTTCCCATGATTCTGTGGTGGGATTCATGTGCTTCAAATGGGTGTTGAATGTGCTTTAAATGAATGGTGTGGATCTGCCCTAGGTATGATGTTCATTCAATAATGAATTGAAAAGAACAATTTTAAAAGATACTTCTTACTCTTACTCATTTCTCAGACCTCTTTCTGATGTAAAGGGTCAAATCTGTAAAAAAAAGTTTGGAGCAGCCACGTTAAAAGATAAGGGCAGGGTATTCCAGGCAGGGGGTTGCCAACCCTGCTTAGGTATGGATGTTTTTGCAGAAGAACCCTAGTCAAGGTTTACCAACAGCACAATCCAAACCAGAGCTTGGAAAAGTTACTTTTTTAAACTACAACTCCCATCAGCCCCAGCCATCACGGCCACTAGATTGGGCTGATGGGAGTTGTAGTTCAAAAAAGTAACTTTTCCAAGCTCTGATCCAAACTATATCAACTTAGAAGTCAGTCCTGTTGAGTTCTATGGGGCTTAATCCCTTAGTAAGTGTGTTTAGAATTACAGCCTTCAGGAGCATCCATCTTTATTCCCCAAAGCTCCCATCTAACATCTCCACAACACTAGGCTCCTTTGTCCCTGCTGTGGCCTTCTGGTGACTGCCCTGGCTAGTAGGCTAGATTGAATGTTCTACCTGTTACGCAAAAAGGCTCTTTTCATCTGGTGGAAGCTCGAAATAATCACCAGATGAGAAACCAGCATATAAAACAACACCTTTATTGATTAATTACCAATATCTTTTGCAAAAGAGAGACTAGGTGATTCTGCTCATGCCAGAATCCTAGTCTGAAAAGCATAGCTACAGAGATACATTGATATATGGCTTTCAAGTCCTCCACACACAGCCCTCCCTTATTGCTTGTTAGCAACACTTCTCAGTGTGCTTCATTGTCTTGCATTGAATTAGCGTCCTAATCTTAAGCGCTCCTTGTGCCCTACCTCCCCCAGGCACAACACATTCTTAACTTGAATGTATCTTGTTACATGAGATGGGTAAGCTTAGGCACAGAATGAACATTTAACAGTTACAAGCACCTTGGGAATTTGTTTTGCTAGGTCTATGTTAAATCAGGTTAGCAGATTCTATACAGTGTCAAATTAACACTACATACTATGGTTCCCAAACTATATATCTTATTTCATATCAATCCCCCCTCAAAAGCATGTGGGGGTTGAAACTTAATAGGGCTTGTTTCAACTCCCTAAATGCTTTTTCCATTAATTTAGTCCATTTCTGATCCTTTAGCCCCTCCTTTGTCAGGGATTCATGCAAAACAGCCACTTTTACTCCAAGCTCAGGGAACCATTTCCTGCAGAACCCCACTAGTCCCAAAAAGCTCTCAATTCTTTTGGAATTCTGGGACTTAGCATACCACATATTGCTTCCCTTCTTTCAAGACCCAAGGCCCCTTTTTGATTTGGTATCCCAGAAACGTGACTTCTTCCTGACACCACTGCACCTTGTCCTTAGACACTTTATATCCCTCTTTAGCCAATTCCCTCAGAAGAGACCTAGTAGCCTCTAGGCAGGCCCCCCGGTTTTCCCCACAAACCAGAATATAAATCAAGATTGGGGTTTGGGCGTTTCCTTTCTCTACACAGAACCTTGGGGTCAGTGTATTTTGTGGGCGATATGTGATCATGTTGTGCTCAATTGCAAGGGTGGTTTCATCTATTTTTGTTGGGCATGCAGTATGTATATTGAGTTCCCCATTTGCCATGTGTATATCTGCATGTATATTTCTAACTGACGCCAAAAACTAGGGCTCTTTCTAACGAACAGTGGGATTCACTGTGGGTGGGGGTGTATATACGCCAAGGAATAAGATAACATTTATGCAACAGCATCTAACTCTGCCCTTTGTTTTCCTTTGCACAAAACCTCTGGAACGCATCACCAGCCATACCATCAGGTGGGTGTGTGTGAAAGTTGGGGTGGGAGTTATAGCTCTTGGCCTTGCACCTCCTAGAGTCCACTTGAACTCACATGGGGTTAGCCAAGTCATATCACTCCCCCCTCTTTGAAATGTAGACGTATACAACCTCTCACAGTTCTGCCCCCAGGCCCTAATGCTTGCTTCCAGGTGGTGTAACTGTGCCATATGAGATGAAAACACATTATAAGGGCTAATTAGACAAAGATCAAAATTCTCTGGAAAGCCAAAACCACCACAATGGGGTGCATTATAAGGTTGAAACCTCTTTTGGCGTTCTCACCCCCAGCCAAACAGAATTCCACCATCCATGTGTCTCTATCTGTGGGAGCTTATCTATGATATAAGTGACTGCATGATGATCATGTGTTATCTGACATGTAACTTGCACTCCTAAACATTGCACTGTTCCTAACCATTGTTATGACAGAATGGGAAAGTGAACAAGTGGGTCTCAACTATACACTGATGAACCCCACATCTGAAATAGCCAAATTCTGTAAACCCCTTGTTACAAAATCACTCAGAAGGATTGGAAAAGTAAAAAAAACATACTAGGAGCAAAATGCCATAACATATAAATTATGAAAGGAAAAGAATAGCAATGGTCAACACATCCTTAAAGAACAATGCATAAAACATTACATTCAATATTACAATGGCAATAAAACAAATATCATGATGTTTGAAACATGCCGTGGGATGGCTTGCACAAAGTTCATCCTCTGGAAACCAGCTGGTCATGTTCAGTAGAAACCGCAACTGAATTGTGTATGACCTGCCGATGCTAAGCAAAAAGACTGGAATCATGAAGAATATTATTTATTTATTTATTTATTGTGCTTTTATACCGCCCTTTAGCATTAAGCTCTCAGGGCGGTGTAGAACAATAAAAACAGGTTAAAATACAAGTGAGTATAAATAAAATGCACTATAAAACATACATGAAAACAAGATTACAACAAAAAAAATTAAAATTAACATTTGAAATTTAAATTTAAAAATTTAAAAAGCCTGAGCAAAGAGGTAGGTCTTTACCTGGCGCCGAAAAGATAACAAAGAAGGTGCCAGGCGTATCTCGTCAGGGAGGTTGTTCCATAATTCAGGGGCCACTACTGAGAAGGCCCTAGTTCTAGTTATTACTCTCCGGGCCTCGCTATGCGTTGGAACCCGGAGAAGGGCCTTCGACATCAAGCGCAGCGAGCGGGTAGGTATATAGCGGGAGAGGCGTTCCGCCAGGTATTGCAGTCCGATGCCGTTAAGGGCTTTATAGGTAAGAACCAACACTTTGAATCTGGCCCGGAAACATATTGGTAGCCACTGCAGTTGGGCCAGAATAGGTGTTATATGGTCAAATTTCTTTGTCCCAGTAAGAACTCTGGCCGCAGCATTCTGCACCAGCTGAAGTTTCCGAACCGTCTTCAAAGGTAGCCCTACGTAGAGTGCATTACAGTAATCCAGTCTAGAGGTTACCAGAGCATGGATAACTGTGGCGAGGTTCTCCCTGTCCAGGTAGGGTCATAGTTGGGCCACCAGCCGAAGCTGGTAGAACGCATTCCGTGCCACCGAGGCTACCTGAGCCTCCAGTGACAGGAGCGGATCTAATAAGACCCCCAAACTACGGACCTGCTCCTTTAGGGGGAGTGTAACCCCGTCTAGGGCAGGTCGGACGTCAACCATCTGGGCAGAGAGACCCTCCACCAACAGCATCTCAGTCTTGTCAGGATTGAGTCTCAGTTTGTTAGCTCTCATCCAGTCCATTATCGCGGCCAGGCAGCGGTTTAGTACATCAACAGCCTCACCTGAAGAAGATGAAAGGAGAAGTAGAGCTGCGTGTCATCAGCATATTGCTGGAAACGCACTCCAAATCTCCTTATGACCTCACCCAGCGGCTTCATATAGATATTAAAGAGCATGGGGGACAGAACTGAACCCTGCGGGACCCCATTCTCCCTCCCCCCGAGTGACTGTTATAAAGATTGCACGCTTGCACAACGTGGGACATCTCATCAAAAGAAATAGTGGTGTCCATTTCAGGTTGATGGCCAAAGTAGACTTGCCAGTTTCTATAGTTGGGGGAAAATGAAGCAGGCCCCTATGCTGTTAGCACATGCTGGAAAATGGCACGCCATTGCTATAAAGCTCCAGTCAAAAATGCCTGCAATAAATCTCTTGTGACTCACACAAAAAGAAAACGTTCCTTTGGGAGAAAATGCTTCAGCGCAGGAAAGAAAATATAAAAAATAAAACATCCATGGCCACAGATGAGACTTCTAATCAAAAGTGGACAAAAACCAAAATATTGTGTTGCAACAGACAGACAAACACATAACAGGACTACACATTCTAAAAACCTTCGTGTTTCGCCAGCCTCTGATCATGTGCAGAAGTTGCCCATGAAAGTAGCCACGAAAAGCAGCCTTTAGGAAGAAAGGGGGGTTACTTTACAGCTTCTGCACAGACTGAAGAAAACAGCTTTAAGAAACTTAATACAAGGAGAGAGAAAGAAAAACAATTTGCAGCTGCATTCTTAAATTTCCAAAATATACCTATACTTTAAATCAGACAATAAAAACAGCTTCTTAATTTCTTAACACTATACCAGAGTGACAAAGGGGAATCCAAGAGATTCTCCTCTATACCTATATAAAATCAAAACAAACATTGTAGCATATGCTTCTGCTTCATCCTATAATAAAAAAGGCAAATGAGATAAAAAGATTAGACTTTTAATCATATACAAATCCATAAAGAAAACCCTCTGTCCGTGCAGTTATCAGCAGAAAATCTCGGGTCAGTCAAGAACTAATTCCTGTAATTAAATCATGATTTATATGCAGGGAAACAACCACAATTACACAATGAACTGAAAGATATAACAGAATTATATCAGGCTGCAAGAGGCCGCGGCTGCGTTACTCTTTTTCTTCTCCCTAAAAACAAACCACTAATTTGCCCAAGACATTTCTTCCCCATCATGACTGGCTCTTTTCACTGTCTGTGTAGTTCAAACCTTCTGTGTTACATCCTGTATGCCTCAATCTTACAACTGCCCCCATAGAAACTGGGGTTCCTTCCACGTACCACCCTTCATTAAAAGTGATGTCACTATACTTTTACTATGTCACTATGCTGTAAGGAAGCTTAAAACTTCCAGAATCATCTCTGTACTCCGTGTTCCAGTGCCTCAGTCGAATGTAGGCGCTCTATTTCAAATTTCTTATTCAAACCCTCACAATCATTTCCCCCTTTGCTTTTAACTCCAAACACTCTTTTCAAAGGCTTCCTCTGCGTTCTTCCTCTAACAAATCTAACAAATCCTGACATGCATTCTGAAGTCCCCAAGCGGCTGCAGCACTTTTCTTTGATTTGGAAGTCCTGCACACTTTGTAATATCCCGCATAGGCCTCAGTCATGGTTTTCATAGGGTCATCTGTCTTAAAACAATCATCATCCCACACGCACCTTCCTTTCTTAATCAACCATTTCTCTATTTTCGATAGGCACTCTACTGGACTCATAAAGCATTTTATTCCCTCCATGGCTGCCACTTTTGCCATAGCTTAGAAATCTCCAACACCAAAAGCCAAATGCAAAGAATGAAGCAGTGCACACACAAAACAACCAAACCTAGTTTCAAAATAAGTTCAGGGATGAGCCACCTTCAAATGCCACATTCCCAAATCAAGTCACTTATGAGTAAAGCTGTTGTCACCAGCTTTTTCTCCCAAATTGACTCTCAAAAAGAAAAACAACAGAGGGGGGGTATCTAAAGGGACAGGAACCAGTTAAGAGTCTCTGCCAGCCAGAGCACTGAACATTCCCAGTGCAAATCCTGTTTCCACCTTTTCCAAGAACCTAGCCCCACCAGCTCGAAATACTTGCAAGGCTTCGTTTCCCAGAACTTTGCAGAAGGGGAGGGAGACACAAGTGTTATCAAGGGCTTTCAAAATGGATGGGACCCAGTTTAGGGAACCCCCTTAGTAGCTTAATGAGTTAACCTTCTCTCCAGTCTCAACATTGGCTAATTGCTGTGTCACAATCACAACCACCATTTGCCAAAGCTTCGTTGCCAAGGACAAAAGGGAAGGGGGATAACAATGTGCCAGGGAATTTCTATACCTTAACCTCTGGATTTACCACAGCACTTAAAGGACATTTCCCCATTCACTTTAAAACAAGAGACAGCAAAACATAGTAAGAAATGAAAGGGAATTACACTCATTCCAGTGACATTCAGTACTTGGCTACCTGTGCTCTTGGGAACCTCAGTGTGTGAAAATACTACAAACCACACATGGGAGCCTGACTCCATTCCATTCCAACCACATCTTGTGCTTAACCACCATCCTCTTGAGACGCCCCTGTTCCCCATTTCACTTGGGTTCTTCAACTGCCTGCCATAGGTCAGTTCCCTGGGGCTTTTCAACAGGCTCTCATCCCACGGGCCTCTAGCGTCAAGTCACCCCTACTCAAGCAAATCTTACCAGGCTTCTCAGTGACTCCCATGACCACACACAATCATCTACAGCTTCCCGTTACTCCCTAAGGTGTTGGCTCTCTGGTTTCACATTTTGGAGCTCCGGTTGAAAACTGCTGTGCCCTCTGCTCTCCGCTCCCCTGACCTCAAGGCAGGTGCAAAGCGACCTGGAGCGCTCTTCCTTGACTCTCCAGGGGGCGGCCCAGATGGCCAGTAGGTCAACCAGACGCTCCTGGCTGGCTCGCCAAAATTGTTACGCAAAAAGGCTCTTTTCATCTGGGGGAAGCTCCAAATAATCACCAGATGAGAAACAAGCGTATAAAACAACACCTTTATTGATTAATTACCACTATCTTTTGCAAAAGAGAGACTAGGTGATTCGGCTCAAGCCAGAATCCTAGTCTGAAAAGCATAGCTACAGAGATACATTGATATATGGCTTTCAAGTCCTCCACACACAGCCCTCCCTTATTGCTTGTTAGCAACACTTCTCTGTGTGCTTCATTGTCTTGCATTGAATTAGCGTCCTAATCTTGAGCGCTCCTTGTGCCCTACCTCCCCCAGGCACAACACATTCTTAACTTGAATGTATCTTGTTACATGAGATGGGTAAGCTTAGGCACAGAATGAACATTTAACAGTTACAAGCACCTTGGGAATTTGTTTTGCTAGGTCTATGTTAAATCAGGTTAACACATTCTATACAGTGTCAAATTAACACTACATACTATGGTTCCCAAACTATATATCTCATTTCATATCATACCCAGGCTCCATCTTTTAGCTAAGATTTCTATCTTAATTTCCAATCAGATATTTTCTTTAATTGTATGCTCCAAGCAACTGTTTGATGCTTAATGTATCATGTTTAATGACATTGCTGGGGCCCACCCTGTGACATCACTGGGTCCCGCCCTGTGACATCACTCAGGCCTGCCCCATGACATCACTCAGGCCTGCTCCATGACATCACTAGGGCCTGCCCCTCAAATCTGAGGTTTAGGGATGCTTCTGACCTGGCAACCCTAGCAGTGGGGAAATTTGCAAACTGAAGAAACTGTTGTGGGGACCACGCACATTCCACAACCTCCTCTATTCTTTACAACACAATGTTCTTTTCAAGCCTAACCTCAACAGGGGGAAAGGGAACCTTGTGGGCACCAGAAATGGCCTCTGTGGGGACATGTGCGCTCTCAGGCCCTATGCTGGCAATTCCTGCTTTGTGGTTTATATATGACCAATCACACAGTATGGGTTAGTTACTGCTGATAGCACAGAGAGGGTTTCAGCTGTGACTGCATAGCTAATCCTGAGATATTAGGTGGGGCAGATGCTGGTTGTGCTTAGGCCTTCCCCTCTCTCCCTACAGTGGATCTACTGCCTTCAGCTGAGATGGGGGGCTCTGGCAGAGAAGAGAGTGGGAGGGTCTCTCAAGGACTTCTCTTTGGCCCTTCCCTAATGACTTTGACTTGGGAAACTTTGCAATAGTGCAGAACAAGCAACCTGCCCCCTCACCCACCTTGCTTCTTGTTTTGCTTTGTGTTCATTCTGGCCTGGATTCCTGTATTGAGCAGGGGGTTGGACTTGATGGCCTTATAGACCCCTTCCAACTCTACAATTCTGTGATTCTGTCCATGGCTGCAAACAGTCATGTAAAAAATGGCATATTGTTTTGTGTGCCAGGGATATTCTTGTTTGAGTTTCCATGCAATTAATAATGGTTACTGAATAATAATAATAATAATTATTATTAAATTTTATACTCCGCCTTTTGGCCAAAGGCCCTCAAGGCGGCTTACAAAGAAAAATAAACACAAGTTTAAAAATACATCAATAAAAGCAATACGATTTACAAAAAAATAAACTAAATAACATTATTAAGAAAAACAAATGTCCAAGAAATAGTTTGAACAAGTGAATTTAAAGTGGATCACTTTCTGTCTTTGCCAACACACAATATTCCATGCTTGGAGGCACTCTCAGACACAGGTTACTCTGTTCCAGTCCCAGCAGACTGTTGGGATTGGACCCCATTTTTGAGACTTCCATTTCTAAGCCAGTCATCGGATGCAAGCCGAACGGAGGCAGCTAACTGGGGATGGTGATGCACTTGGTGTTGATGCTCTGGGTGGTGATGGCCTTCTCCAGCTCATCCAGCTGCCCGGCCTTCTTGAGCTTCTTCACCAGGCTCTTGACGGCCTTCTCGCACCGCTTCTCCTCCTGCCCGTTCTCCTCGCCTTTCTTCCAGCCCAGCAGCTGCTTGACAATGGATGGCGTGAAGGGCAGGATGGACGACATGGCTGCGGCGGGGAGGAGGAGAAGCCCAGAAGCGAGCCTTGGGAAGGACTCCAGCCAGCAATATCTGCCCCAAACCAGAAAAATAGGAAACACCTGTCCTCCTCCTCCTTCGGGGCCCTTATCAGGGTCATGAAGCAGCAGACTTTGCAATGTGATCCTTAGTCACTCTAAGTTCCTCTTTCCTTAGCATAACATTTCTGGGGGTTTCTTAATTTTCTTAACAGTGGCAGCGAGCGCGGCCAACATCCCTCGCATTTCCGAGAACGTCGTGGTGGCCCCAGGCAGGCCCATCCCACTCCAGCGAGCCCTGGGCAGGTGGAAGTTTCCACCTGCACCCCAAGTAAAGCCTGTCTGGAGAGTTATGGGCAAGCCTGAACAACGTGGCATGCCTAAATGGATGCAAGGGGGAGGAGGGGACATAAGAAGAGCCAAAGTGGATCGATCCAAAGGCCGATCTAGCCCAGCAGCCTGTTTTCAGGCTATAAAGCCTTGCACGGCATGGGACCACAATACCTGAGGCAGCGCCTCTCCCGATATGAACCTACCCGTACACTACACTCAGCATCAAAGGCCCTCCTCCGGGTGCCTACTCAGAGAGAAGCCCAGAAGACGATGACAAGAAAAAGGGCCTTCTCAGTGGTGGCCCCCGAACTATGGCATACTCTTCCTGATGGGATACGCCTGGCGCCAACATTACTATCTTTTCGGTGCCAGGTAAAAACCTTCCTATTCTCCCAGGCATTTTTAGCATTTTAACATTTTAACTTTTAGCATTTTTAGCATTTTAGCATTCTAACATTTCTGCATTTTAGTATTTAATATGCATTTAATATGTGTTTAATTATGTCTTAACTTTTGTATAATTAATTTATTTTAATTGATGATATGTGGTTTTTGATTGTATGTTACTGGTTTTGTTTGTTGTGAACCGCCCAGAGAGCTTCGGCTATGGGGCGGCATATAAATTTAATAAAATAAATACACCTCTACACTTAGTACTAGAAAATTACCCAAAACCGATGGGTCTTTTAAGCCAACATGACCGTATCTTACACCTTTGTAATCTGTTAAACCCGACGGTAATGTTGTCTTCAACTGATGTTGTTCAAGTACAATACTTGTATTTTAATGGTTGTAATGCCCGGGCAATAGTCTACTTTTCTTCTTTCTCAGCTGTCCAAAAATTGCTTTCAGCTAGATCTGCTCTCTCTAATCTAAATATTTATGTAAACAGACATTTTGTTAACAAAGCGCTACCGACGTCATTAATAACAAAAACTCCCAACCCCGAAACGCTAAAACGATCTCTGAGGGAGTCGCTGACTAGTCAACCCCTCATAGTCATTGATATAGAACCAAGGGACCACACACAAATTTCTGTTCCACCTCAATTGCCCAAGGATAATAATATCATCTTTACTCCTGAAGAAATGGCATTATTAGATACTTTTGGAACATTATCAGAATTTGCCCAGAATGAGATACTACAAAGATTGGATAGTCTAAAAAATCATTTGCACACAATACGGGAGCGAAATTTAGATTCCATTCAACTAGAAAGGGCAAATCCAGTATTACTTTTAGATCCACTCCCACAGAGGCCGAACCATATAAATTCTAGAGGGATATCTGGTTTGAGGGGAACGCAAAACGGTTCACACAAAGAGATAGATGTTCAGATTAATTACAACCAGATGAGTTTGGAGAAAGGCAAGGTTGAAGCTCCATATCTCCTATTAGAAGAATATAATCAATGGGGAAATTCCCCATGCTATGAGTTAGCTAAATATGCAAAAATCGATACACCAGGGCGCTGGGAACGAATGCACAAATTGGAGAAAGAGGAATTAGGGACGCCATTTAACAGCCCAGGATATAAGGAATTAAAAACTCTTCAAGTCAAACAGTTGAATGAAGCTACAGCCAATCAATTGATTAATCATGAGAATTCCCCCAGGCAACCAAAACGAAACAATCCAACTTTTAATGGTTGTATAGCAAACATAGCCTCACTTGACGAGATCACATTTACGTGACAGACATCCTTGCTGTCATGGACTATCAATGGATGGACTAGTAAATGTGAGGATCCCGATTTTTTAATATTTCTAAGTAAATTTCATATTATTTGCTTACAAGAAACGTGAATTACCTCCACAAAGAAAGTGAATTTAACTGGTCACCACTCCTTTTCAAGCCCAGCAATAAAATCAGTAGGCAGAGGTCGCCCTAAAGGGGGCCTTTTAACTCTGATCTCAATTAACTGCTCACTAGTGGTTAATAACTTACCAACTCCTCTTCCCCAATCAATCTTGGCACTCAGGATAAACGGTATAGATGTCCAGGTTTTAATTTGTATAAATATTTACATTCCCCCCTTTCGAACATCAGATCTGGACGCTAAAAAAATATGGGAAGTGTTGGATGAGCTGCTTACCTATTTTGAGAAGCAATTCCCAAATGATAAGTTGCTTGTGTGCGGTGATTTCAATGCCAGGATTGGGAACCCTTGGTTACAAGATATAAATTCTACCAACTGGGCTCCTTCTTATCAACATGAATGTGACAATTGGAACTTAAAAGATCCCACTACAAACAAACAGGGCCTTCTACTTCGTGAATTAGTGGCATCGCACTCTCTAGAAATTTTAAATGGTTCAATAGTTGACGCTTCGGCTGGTTCCTTCACTTATTGGTCCTCTTTTGGTGCAAGTATAATTGATTATATAATTGTTTCTAGATCTTTATTTTTGACCACAATTGAATTTAAAGTAACATGCAGATCAGAGAGTGACCATTTCCCACTGCAATTAAGTTTTATGCCCCTTTTGCCCAAAATATACTCAAATCCACAACAGACGCATGCTAGAACTCTGAAAAGAGTTCGCTGGTCTGAAAGAAAGGGGGAACAGATAGCAGCTACTTTAAGGAACAACTTTCTTGAATCTATTCGGCAACGAATACTAGAAGGTATTTTGGAACCGATTGTGGCCTTTCAAAATATTGTTCTATTGCTCAAACCTCTATTGACTCAGAAGGCAGTGGCAACAAATAGGAGATATGGCCCTCCCTCATGGTTTGACTGTGAATGTAGAACAGCTAAAAGAAATCTTAGATCACAATTAAGGTCAACTCTCAGACATGATAAAGATGAAAAATATACCAGTTTATTTAAATCAATGAAGGCTGCATATAAAAAACTTTTGCGCCAAAAGAAACTGGACTCTATTGTATATCGCTGGCAGAAGCTAGCCAAAGTGGTCCATGCGAATGATGAGTGCTCATTTTGGGATTTAGTTAAACAGGGGATGGGCTTTTCCACCCCAAAAAAAGCACAACAAATCCCGAGCCTGACTTGGTATAATCACTTCCACAATCTCTATTCTCTTTTACCATCTCTCCAGACTAACAACCTGGAAATGGAGATTGAAAATTTGCAGCAGTGGCCTCCGGTTTCCACCGAAGATATAAAATCGTTAATTCAAGCGTTGAAAAATGGGAAAGCCCCAGGCGAAGATTTTTTGCCCCCTGAAATATTTAAATTAAGTCCAGATTGGTGGGCTCCTTTATTGGCACGTTTATTTTCTAGAATCAATGCTACTGGTGTCATCCCAGATGGTTGGAGACGTACCATTATAGTTCCAATATATAAGAAAAATGATTCCGCTGATCCGACAAACTATCGTCCCATTAGTTTAATTGATGTAGTAGCCAAGTTATATAGCAAATTTCTTTGTCAAAAGCTAGAACAATGGGTGGAGGCAAATCAGTTGATTTCCCCTGAACAGATAGGGTTTCGAAAAGGGTCATCTTCGACAGACCACTGCTTAACGTCATATTTTTTGGCTAAAATGAATATAACAGGACCTATAAGACATCTTTACGCGGCGTTTGTCGATTTGGCCGCAGCTTTTGACTCAGTGGACCGAAACATTCTATGGTCCAAATTATACAATCTGGGAATTGATCGATGACTACTATTCCTTATAAAGGCTCTCTACACAGATAACATTGCTCAGGTCAAGGTAAATCTACAGGGTACCATGACGCCCCCGATAGCGGTAGAGAGGGGGGTTAAGCAGGCATGCCCGCTAGCTCCCCTTTTATTTAATCTCTTTGTAAACAAAATAATTCTAGAACTATCCGATCACCAATATTTTCCTCCATCATTTGGACAAAGGAAAGTGTCTACATTATTTTATGCAGATGACATGGTTTTACTCTCCCTGGCCCCTATTGGCCTGAGAAAGATGCTAAAAAGACTGCAGGTACTCTGCGATGCAGATAGATTGAACATAAACTATAGGAAAACAAAGATAATGGTATTTGGTAAAAGACCTGTATATCATCGTTGGTCGGTGGATAATCATCAATTGGAACAATGTAGATTATTTAAATATCTGGGGGTGACCTTTTCGGACACCCTTTCTTGGAAATGTCACACCCAATTTATAAAACAATCAGCGACTAAAACGGTGGGGGCTATTCTAAATTTTTTACCACACTGAGGGGGGCAATCTGATCTTACCAGCCCTAAAAATCTTTGAGGTGAAAGTAATCTCGCAGGTCTTATATGCGGCACCGATCTGGGGGTGGGAAGCTACAACAATCTCAGCTTTAGAGTCCATCCAGACAAACTTCCTTAGGCGTTTGCTATTTCTTCCCCCTGGGACTCCTGCAGCCATGCTTCGGGCAGAAACTGGATCTACTCCGCTATGTGCTCACATTCATTTAGCCCTCTTGAGATTTGTGAAGAATTTTACACCTACACAAGGCAAGGATCTACTAAACTCCTGTTTAGACCATCCCTTCTCAAATAAAATTTGGGTTAGTAGAATAGATGAACTACTACAATGTTATCATCTCACTACTCAGCAATTTTATAATATGGGGACAAACAAAATGCTTAGAGAAGCAATTTTCAACCATTGTAAATACTTAGATCGACTTACCTTACTTAACACCCGTGTAGCCCCATGGTTTTGGAGATTTAAAACCGACTCTGTTTGTGCCCACTATCTTTTACAGTCATTGCATATTAACTTAAGACATGCTTTTACTGCGATTCGCTTTTTTACGATCCCTAATGCTGATAGATTGGGCAGAATGTCCAATGTCCCCAAGACTCAGCAAAAATGTGTTTGTAATTCCAATGTAGAGGAAGATCTTCCGCATGTTCTGTTACATTGCCCTATCTATCCAAGTCTTAGGTTACACTTTCTGCAGAAGTGGCTTGATCTAGATGGGATGTTAACCGATGCTGATAAGGTAATCTTCCTAATGTCAGATCAAAATTCCCAAGTAACTTCTAAGGTAGCTGCGTTTGCTCTAACAGCCCAGAAACTGAGAACTAAATTTATCTCAGAACCATGTTTAAAAAAAAAAAAAAATTGAGTAAACTATTTTATGATCTTATGGTAAAGCGATCTCTTCTAATATACATGCCTGCTGTTCTAGAACAATTTTAAAAGTTATTCCTGTAGATTTTATATGTTTCTCTTTTTTTCCCCTTTTTTTCTTTTTATATATTTATATTGAATATTGTATACCTGTGTTGGCCTATGGCCCTGCAATAAAGGTTTGTTGTTATTAATAAAATAAATAAATAAAATAAATTTCACAGTGGTTGACCAGTTGCCTATGGGGAGCCCAGAAGTAGGCCCAAGTATGTTCGCCCTACTGCTGCTGCTGCCCAGCCACTGACACTCAGAGGCATACATTCTCTGATAGTGGAGGGAGAACCTAACAATTGTGGTGAATAGTTATTGGTCCTCCTTGACTTTATTTAATCATCTTACCAAGTTGGAGGCCATCAGAAGCTCTTGTGGTGGACAATTCTGGTTCCACTGTGCCCTGTGAGAGTTTTGTCCTGAAGCTTCCAACATCTGTTGTCTCCAAGTTCTAGGAAACTTGCCTTAAGTCTAATTTCCACTGAGTTAACTGAGAACCTTCTTAGTATTCAGTTTTTGAAATGTTGCGGTTTGTTTATAAAGATAAACATAGAAAGTCCACATATACCGACAAGAGAGCATGTTGGTATTTAAGAAGTAAAATTAATGCACAGAATGTCTTCTGCTGAATATTGAAATTGTCCGTTCAGTTCATGCTGTCATGTGTTCAGCTCAGGGTAGGGAAAATCAGAGTTCCCCACCCACCTCCTTCCCTCAGAATCTTCCCTCCAAAACTTCTCCTCAGACCACAGAGGACACGCTTTAGGGTCCTGTTTCCTGACTGGCTCTCTCTCCTGTTAGTGCTCCATCCCATTGGTTCTCTCCTGTGCCCATCTCCTTATACCAATTTTGCTTGGCTTTTCATCCCCAAAAAGGGGTCACTGGGTAGGGGGGAGGTATTACAAGGCTAATCTAAAACTGCAATGTGGGGGGGGGACTGCAAAGCAGCCTAAGGGTTAGGTGAGGTAGGAAGTGGAGGCAGCATTTGGTTGTGAACGTGGGCATTCTGTGGTGAATGCTGACAATGTTCCATTCTGGTATTTCACAATAAAATACAGAAAATGTCTTCCGCTGTCTGTTTGACATGTCCAGTCCAGTCAGTCAGGGGTCCACCTCAATCCACGCAGAGCAAGATCCCACCACACCTTTCCTCAGGATCTTCCCTCGAGGGCTGAGGAATCTTGCTTCCTGATTGGCTCTTTCAGTGTTGCATCCCAAATGGCTCTCTCCTGTGACTTTCTCTTTAGTCCACCTTTCCTCTGACCTTTTGTCCCCAATTATGGGCAGGGGGTTCTTACAAGGCTCAGCTTTAAATGGGATTGGGGGACAGGAAACAGCAGGGCAGCCTCAGGTTTAGGTGGAGTAGATGGGGGCAGCCTTTGATAGTAAATATGGAAGGAGATGTTTGACATGTCGGTCCAGTCCAGTCCAGTCAGTCATGGGTCCACCTCAATCCATGCAGAGCATGACTGACTGGACTGGACCGACATGTCAAACCTTCCCTCAGGATCTTCCCCCCAAAACTGCTCCTCAGAGCACAGAGAGGCCCTGCTTCTGGACTGGCCCACTCTCAGCCATCATCCTCACATTGGCTGTTCCTATCTTGCCTATTTACTATTCATCTCAAAATTGCCATTTCTGAAGTCAGATGTGTGTGGAAAAGCAAGTGGGACGCATTCCTGCCTTCCAGGACAATCTATTACTGACCTCAAGGTGGCCGTACTGGAACCAAGGAATGCCTAAAGGGGGTCTGCAACATGAAACCGCTAAATACGTCAAGAGGTTCAGTGCTCGCACTTGTGGACTGAACTGAAACAAAGGATTGGTTTGTTGTTTTTATGTGCCTTCAAGTTGATTACAACTTATGGCGACGCTATGAATCAGTGACCTCCAATTAGGGTTGCCAGGTCGGAACCATCCAAAAACCTGAGAAAATGGGGGCGGGCCCTAGTGACATCACGGGGCGGGCCCTAGTGACGTCATTAAACATGATACATTGTATCAACCAGAGTTGCTTGGAGCATACCATTCAAAAAAAATTCTCTGGAGATTAAAATAGAAATCTTACCTAAAATAGGGTGTTCCTAGGTCCATCTGAAGTGACAAGGTCATTCTTTCTCACAAGCTTAGGGTAATGCAAAATGGAAATGGACTGCCTTCAAGTCTTCATGGTAAGCAGTATTCAGACAGGTGGTTTACTATTGCCTTCCTCTGAGTCTGAGAGGCAGTGACTGGCCCAAGGTCACCCAGTGAGCTTCATGGCTGTGTGGAAATTTGAATCCTGGTCTCCCAGGTCGTAGTACAACACCTTAACCACTACACCACACTCGGGGTTACCCACAAGTCCTCTCATATATAAGTGATGTAGCTTTGGACACATCAGCACAAGACCGGGCTCCTACTGGGAGAAAGGGCAGGACATTAATCAAATAAAGAGATAAATAACTAAATTAGTACAATAGAGCAGTGGTCTCTAAGCTTTTATCCCCAGACTACCTGAAAATTGATTAGGGTCTTGGTGGACCACTTAATGATTCTTCTGCCTGTTGTTGCAATTATAATGTGCTGTGCTGGACGCAGCATGATTTTTAATTGTATTTTTATGACTTCCTTTATTTCTAATATCGTATTTTATGGAATTACAATTTGCATTCCATAGAATTCAAATTGCAATACAATAAAATAAGAAATAAAGAAGAAATATAAATACAATTAAAAATCTATATGAATATTTAAATGCTGCAGACTACCCAAATGAAGCTCACAGACCACTGGTATCCACAAACCACAGTTTGGGAGCCCCACAATAGAGGATAAATACAAACCCCATTCTTCCCCCCCCCCAGGCCATTTCATGTTGAGTAGTTTGAGCATTTGACAATACTTAAAGACAAGAGCTCTGCAATGCCCGGTGCAAGTGCACAGCAATAAATGAGAGATATGTACTTTTTAAGATACATCTGAATGCAGAAAGAAAGAGACTAGGCGGAATAGAGAACTAGACCTTTGTCGTGCAAAAGCGGGACTCCCTCTTTTAAACTGGGAGTCAGGGTTTGCCACACTGAACTGGTCAAGATGGGATCTTTAACAGGGTCAATTAGGTCAACACAGCAAGAGCAAATCAAACTTGGCAGCATGTCTTATGCCAAAACTGGGAAGGATGAGCAGTGATAGGCATTGCTACCTCTGTGACCCTGATGCCTAGATTGTCAGTGGCAAAGCTGGCACGTGGCCACCAGGAACAGTTCACTTTGTGATTCATGCAGGAACTGTCTCGCAGATTTGCTTGCTCTGGATCTGTTCTTGATTTGAACTGGTGACCTACAAAAGCGTGCAGAAGCCTTTGATTCCCTTAGCAAACCCTCTAGAGAAACCTCAGGCTTCTCTGGCGGGGCTGATGGCTGCCACAACCCTGAATGCACTGCTAGTTCCAAGCAGCTCTTAGGCCAATTAAGCTAGATCCAAGCTGCCACGCAACATACTTGAGCCATATCTGTCACTGCATTCTCAGCCTGACAAAAGTGAACAAATCAGAAGGCCCAGATGGCATCTATCTGAGAGTTTTTAAAGAATTCAAATGCCAATATCATAATGCCATTACCAAGAGGATGTTACAACTCCACGACATGAAAAGGTTATAACATGTGGAACTTTTTAGATGGAAGGGAAGTGAGTAAAGGGGGGGCTTATAAAGGTGTAGAAAATTATGCATGATATGAACGAAGTAGAGAGCAGCCTCTCTCTCTTTCTCTCTCTCTCTCCAGCCTCTCTCTTTCTCTCTGTTTCTCCAGCCTCTCTCTCTCTCTCTCTCTCCAGCCTCTCTCTTTCTCTCTCTCTCCAGCTTCTCTCTCTCTCTCTCTCTCTCTCTCTCTCTCCAGCTTCTATCTTTCTCTCTCTCTCCAGCCTCTCTCTTTCTCTCTCTCTCTCTCTCTCCAGCCTCTCTCTTTCTCTCTCTCTCCAGCCTCTCTCTCTCCAGCCTCTCTCTCTCTCCAGCCTCTCTTTCTCTCTCTCCAGCCTCTCTCTCTCTCTCTCCAGCCTCTCTCTTTCTCTCTCTCTCCAGCCTCTCCCTCTTTCTCTCTCTCTCTCCAGCCTCTCTCTTTCTCTCTCTCTCCAGCCTCTCTCTTTCTCTCTCTCTCCAGCCTCTCTCTCCAGCCTCTCTCTTTCTCTCTCTCTCCACCCTCTCCCTCTTTCTCTCTCTCTCTCCAGCCTCTCTCTTTCTCTCTCTCTCTCCAGCCTACCACCCACAGCAGCAGTGGATGCCGGACGGGGGCAGCTCCTTCTTAGCCCTGAGGACTCCCGGCTACTTCACCCCTCCTGCTGTGGCGCTGCTGGGTGGTAGTGGCCGTGATGGCCCCCCCCAGCCGTAGACTGCTGAGCCTAATTGCGGCCACTCCCGCCCAGTGGCGCCCACAGCATGAGGGGTGAAGCAGCCGGCCATCCTTTCCAGAGCAGGCTCCGGGCCTAAGAAGGAGCTGGCCCAGCATCGCTGCCACTGCCTCTTCACGGCTCCTGCTGAGGCTGCCAGGCTGCTCAGATGCCTTCTTCTAGCAACCGCTCCCGTGGGGGCTACTGCTGGGGGGGTCCCTGAAGGGGCAGCAGCTGG
The DNA here is from genome assembly GCF_030035675.1 of Rhineura floridana. NCBI lineage: Eukaryota > Metazoa > Chordata > Lepidosauria > Squamata > Rhineuridae > Rhineura > Rhineura floridana. The sequence goes on along the minus strand of NC_084482.1, from coordinate 224,544,231 downwards.
ACGAAGGCGCCCACCTTGTCGCAGACGCAGGCCAGGTGGCTGTGGACTCTACGTCCAGCACCCTCACCTGGGTATAGCACAGAAACAACTATGGCGGTCCTCCTGTCTCTGCACTGCAGTGCAGTCCCTGCCTCACTGAGAAAGGGCGGGAAGGCAGCCAGCCACAGCCCAACGTATGCGTGTGTCAATCACACATGCGTGGCTGAGGGGGCCAATTAAAAGCCAGAGATCCACCTGTTCAATGAAACTATTGCTGGAGGCCGGAGACGGCCCCCTTTTGCCGGAGACTCCGGCAGAAAACTGGCGATCTGGCAACCCTATCTCCAATAGCATCTGTCATGAACCACCAGGATTTGTAGCACATATTACTGTCCTCATTCTTATCATGTATTAGATTTGTTAGTTGCTTGCAAGCCAAAGGTCTCCAAGCGACTATGTGTTCATTTGTGTGAACTACCACTCTTCATGGAGCAGCCCTGATGTCCCAGGAGGCAAATAGGCTGTTGCTACAACCTGTGTAAAGCTGCACTCCTATCCCCACTTACATGGGAGTAAACCCCATTAAATTTAATAGTTCTCCATGATGCATATATTCAACGTTCTTGTAGTCAGACCAGTTTTCAACGTTTGCACTTGACAGGTGGGCACTCCTTTGCCAGACAATGATAGGGAGGGCTAGACAGGAAGTGGCATTCCTACTACTTATATGCCTCTCTAGGACAGAGGACTCCATGGATTTCAGCCTCCTCATACCTCAATTGTCCCAACCCAGAGAGCAGGGTGAGTCGCAGTGGGAACAGAGACTTAGTGAATTACAAAACTTCTTACAAAAGTCCACAGTAGGGGTGGAAATAAAAAGGAAATTTTCCTTAAATGCCATGAGAGGGAGATGAATATTTGCAACAGAAGAGCACATGATCAAAGAAATATAAATGGCTCATTTTTGTTAGAAAATAAAACTGTACACCGGATCAAATCAAATAGCAGATTTTGGCATTTTAGAGGAATTTAGTTGACTCAGATCCTGATCAAGTGATACTTGCAAACCATTAAATCAAAAAGGCCTCTGACTATGGATTCACCTTCATAAGCCATGATGTCTTGCTTTTGGGGTATCTGTAAACTGAACAGAGACTAGATACAATAACAGCTCACAATAGCCGCTCCCAAGGCAAGAGGTTTGTATTCATTACTGGCAATCTGGACAGAGATTCCCAAGAAGGAAATAAATGTACTAACATTCAGATGCCATCTTCAGTTTTTGTCATGAGGTGCTCCTTTGTATTCAGATCAGGCCTGAGTATAATAATGTAGCACTTGGGGATAAAGATGCAGCCCAGAAGCCCAGCACTGGAGGCCAAGATGGAGAAGACCTGCACGGTGACCATGTATTTCCCCTTTGTGCTCAGGTAGGTGGGCACAAAGGAGACCCAAACGCTGCAGAAGACCAGCATGCTGAAGGTGATCAGCTTGGCTTCATTGAAGGTCCCAGGCAGCTTCCTGGCCAGGAAAGCCACCATGAAGCAGATGGCAGCCAGGAAGCCCATGTAGCCAAGGGCAACATAAAACATGGCAACAGACCCTTCATTGCATTTCAGGATGATGTGTCCAGGCTGGGAGTGCATGTCGGAGTCTGGGAATGGGTGTGAATTCCTCAACCAGATGGTGCAGATGACAACTTGGACACTGGAGCAAGAAATGACAATGGAGTTGGCCAGACTCTTCCCCAGCCATCTCTTCACCCTGTTCCCTGGCTTCGTAGCTAGGAAGGCCAGCACTACAGTGATGGTTTTTGCCAACACAGAAGAGAGAACAACTGAGAAGATGATGCTGAAGGCTGTTTGTTGGAGAAGGCAGGTCACTTTCCTTGGCCGGCCGATGAAGAGGAAGGAGGACAAAAAGGAAAGCAGGAGGGAGATGAGGAGGATGTAGGAGAGGTCCCAGTTGTTGGCTTTGACTATGGGAGTGTCAAGGAATTTAAAGAATATTCCCAACACAAAGCCTGTGCTTAAGGACAAGAATAGTGCCAAGAAAGCCAAGAGGATCCCCAAAGATTCTTCATAGGACAGGAAGGTGATATTTTTGGGAATACATTGATCTTGCTTTTTATTTGGATGCTTGTCTTCTGGACATTTGGTGCAGTGGTCTGCATCTGAAAAGAAGATTGAGTTCAGCACACACAGGTATCTGAAATTATCTGTCTTCTATTACATTACTCAAAACACATATTTTGTAGTGCAAATTTGCACACCACAGCAAAAGGCTGGAGCAGAGATCAAGAGTCATAATATGCAGAGTAAGAGTGGTGGAGAACAGAGACCACCCTGGAGGGTGGGAGAATCTGGATTTGTCTGTCTTGCCCTTCCCAGCCTGTGGGAAGGCCTACCTGGAGATGTCAGGAATCGAACCTGGGACTTTCTGCATTTAAAGCAAGTTTTATACCAATGAGCCAGCCTTGCAGCCAGGGTCCCCCCAATCCCAGAATTTTTGTTTTGGAAGATTGTCTTTTTAATTTGTGAAATGACAGCATATAGAGCCTCCATTTAAGGAAATTAACATTCTAAAGAACAGAAGTCAGTTATGAACAGAAGCTTCTCAAAGATTCAGTAAAGAAGGCACAGAAACAGCACAACAGAAACCTCATCTGGAACCAATGACCTAGGGAGGTGGTGGGCTCTCCAACACTGGAGGCCTTCAAGAGGCAGCCTGACAGTCACCTGTCGGGGATGCTTTGATTTGGAGTCCTGCATTGAGCAGGGGTTGGACTCGATGGCCCTATAGGCTCCTTCCAATTCTACAATTCGATGGAACTATGATTCTACGTTCCTGTTTGTGTTTGATTACAAGGGTGGTTTCTAGGTGACCTTCTGCTGTTGCTTGTGCTGCAGGATGGGTAACAGGACAGCAAAAACAAATAATTTCCGAGGGGGTCAATACAGAGATGTGCATTTACCATCAACCTATTGGCACCCACATTAAGAGCCAGGGCAGAACTGTCACAGAAAAAAGATGAGCTTTTTCCTGAAGACTCACAGAGTAAACACTCTGTATACTGAGAAAATTCCAAATCAAGCCACAGGGAATATGCCATCGCTACACATGACAGGGGCAGACCTGTGCGGGAGTGGGGGTATGATTGAAAGAAAGAACATTGCAGGGCAGGGGATTGCTGAGCCCACCACACTCTCCAGGTCCCATTTCTTTCCACTCCAAGTCTCATAAATATCTATAGAAATATGCCCGATTCCTCCAGACTGCCTTTCCATCTCTCATCACTTGCCTTCCGTGGTGGAGATTGTCCCTTCCATGCAGGAAGCGCAATCGTAGCAGCAAAGCGGCTCCCCTTCACAGATGACCTTGACTTCCCCAGGGTGACAGCTCTCGGTACATCTCGAACAAGGCACCATCTACCTATAAAGACAGGGGATCAAAACTTAATAGTGTTACTATCAATGGAATCTCCCTGGAGCAAGCAGACATTTCCCGTACATGCCAAACAGCTATTCCAAATAGCAGCTCCATTGGGGTGGTGATGGGAAGAGCGTGCCAGGGAAAGGAAAGGTTAAACCCCTTCCCCAAGCACCACAAATCTCACAATTCTGATCAAGCCCTCCAGCAACTGCTACTTACATTTCTTTAAAAGATTCATATATTGTTGAATATCAAAACTAGTTTGGCAACTGATTTGGGTTAAACATGCATTTAATTGCCATTTAAGATAACCTTTGCAAGAGGCTAGTTGTGTCTTCTCAACTCACCCTGATCCAACCCGTTCTCAAGTCTGCCTAACCTTGTGGATTTGCCATGGGAGCAGAAGGCTTCTTCTGCAGCCAGATCTCTTCCCTTGCTTCTTCTCCATGTTAAGATTACACTCCCAGTAACCTTTAATAAAGCTTTCCCATTTTTAAATGTATTGGGAGGCATCTAAGGTTGCTGACTCAGAAACTGCACTTCCTCAGGGCTCAGGGGTGATGTACAAAGGTGTGTCTACCTTTGGACCCTCTCACACACATCCCATCGCAGCCTTGTAACCTGGTTTTCTAACCTGAGGCAGACTAGCCACCAAACAATTTGTGCCCGCCTGCTTTTGTGAGCCTTGGGGCAAGCCCACATTTGAAGCCCATCCAACACACATTTCAAGCCCCTTAAATCCCAAAGAATCATGGGTACTGTAGTTTGCTAAAGGTGCTGGGAAGTTGTAGCTCTGTGAAGGGAAAACCACAGTTCCCAGAATTTTTTTTGGGGGGGGGGAAGTCATGTGCTTAAAATACGCTTAAGATGAGCTTTAAACATGCAGTGTGGATCTGCCCACGTCCTACCACACTTTGGTCACTGTGAAATACAGGAGAGCTGCTCCTTCATTTCTTGGATGGCTTTAAAAGAGGATTAGACAAACTCATGGAGGAGAACCCTATCAGTGGCTACTAGCCGTGATGTCCATACTCTGCCTCTAGAGTCAGAGGGAATGTGGTGTTGAATGTGAGCTGCTTAGATTCACAGGTGGGGAAAGGGCTGTTGCGCTCAGGTCCTGCTTTCGGGCTTCCCAAAGTCATCTGGCCGGCCACTGTGAGAACAGGATACTGGACTTGCTGGGTCTTTATCCTGATCAAGCTGCCTGGCTTTTATGTTCTTCTTGACTAGAAGCTTTATTTATTTATTTACTACTAGTAGTAGTATTTAAACATGATTCATTAGAAAAGACCATAATGCTGGGAAAAACAGAAGGGAGTAGAAAAAGAGGAAGGCCAAACAAGAGGTGGATTGATTCCATCAAGGAAGCCACAGACCTGAACTTACAAGATCTGAACAGGGTGGTTCACTACAGGTGCTCTTGGAGGTTGCCGATTCATAGGGTCACCATAAGTTGTAACTGACTTGAAGGCACATAACAACAAGAAGTAGTATTTAAATTTATATCCCTCCCTTTCTCCCAGGAGGAACCCAGAGTGGCAAACCAAAACACTAATAAAACTTGATAAAAACAGACTTTAAAATATGTTAAAACAAAACATCTTTCAAAGCATCTTTTTTTGAAAAAGTTTTAAAAACATCTTAAAAAGTAATTCCAAAACAGACGCAGGAAACTTTCCCTAGATGCCATACTTTCTGGTGCATGAGTGAATCTGCAAAAACCTTTCCTATCAAAATGATAGTATTCTGTAATCCAAGAGTGTTTTTTTCCCTAATGGATACAACCCAAGGAATTATTAGAACTTGTCAAAAGAGAATAAAGTGAGTTACCCACCTTTTGACTTTTGATGTTAACCTGTGTCAATAACTTGGAGTTGTGGAGCTTTGAGGGGGCGTGAGTCAAGAAGACCTCCCTCCTCACTTGAAGGCACATGGAAGGGGGAAGAGCTGGGATTAAGGCCAGAGCAGGGTAGGCTCACCCAGTCACAGGGAGGGTTTGCATATTTCCTACACATGGTCGCATTTCCCCTATGCAGTCTGTAAGTTCTTAACTTATAAGTAATAAAGTGTCCCTTGTTAAATCCAATACCTTCTGTCTTGCCTCTTTTTTCCGATCTCCTAATGTAATATAATTTCCCCCTAATGGATATAACACAAGGAATTATTAGAACTTAACAGAAGAGAACAAAAATAGTTGAGTGACTTCACCCACCTTGTTAAACCAACTGGGCCACACAATGGCATCCTGATCAATGGTGACTGTTATGCCTGGGGTTGCCTTTCTCTCCATGCTCCCAACTTTCCTTACATGAAGGGAGTTGTTGGGAAGCAACACAAAGTTCACAATGTCAAAGTCAGCCGCCAGGTCTCCATTCTCATCCAAATACACTCCATCCATGGAAGAATGGTAAAACTGGATGTTTCTCAGGAAAGGGTGAAGCTAGACAGATAGATGCCCCATCAACCAAGTTTAGGAAAATTATTGTCTGTTTCCAAAACAAGGCAAGAACAACATATAGTGCAATTATCCTACGCATGTCTACTCAGGAGGAAAACCCATTTAATTCAATGAGACTTACTCCCAGGTAATTCTTTAGTGGATTGCAGCCTCAGGCATATGTTACAAATGAGCTCTATTTATAATTTCCACACCATGCATTTCTCTGCACTTCATATCTGCACCTCAGTTCCATGTATGCTTCCCTTGAGTAAAGGAAAGGGACCACAACTTAGTTCCAGAGCGCATGCCTCTTGCATGCAGAAGTCCCAGGTTCAATCCCTGGAATCCCCAGGCAGGGCTGGAAAAGATCTCTCTCAGCAGCTCTGGAGAGCAGTTGCCATTCAGTACAGACAATGCACATCTCTTCTGGACACAGAGTGGCCACATGGGGTTTATAGATTTTGGATTTTTAAAAAATGTACCATTGTACTTGAGGTCTTGGGAAATGAGTCTTCCTCCCGTGGTGAAGCCTAAGAGATAGGCACCAGCAGAAGCAAAAGAGGTGCAGCCAGGGGTGAGGAGAGTCCACCTCGCTTCAGAAATAGGCATCTCACCACTGTTTCTGAGAGTCTGCCCCCAAAATAGTAAGTTGCATTATACAGAGTCAGACCACTGGTCCATCTAGGTCTATATTGTCGACACTGACTGGCAACAGCTGTCCAGGGTTTCATACAGGAGTCTTACCCAGATCTACCTGCAGACCCCAAGGATTGAACCTGTGACCTTCATGTGTTCTACCATTGAACAACGGCCGCTTCGCAAACTGGCATCTTTAAAGAAAAAGTGGAACTGTCATTTTTAATGGAACCAAATCCATCCATATCACTAGAGGGGATGTTAAAAGCAATACCTGTGATGGCTGGACCCTTTCGCTTTCCAATCTGTTTCCACCCACCCTTACCATCCGCTTGGATCTGGATGAGTAGGCAGCGTTCAAGGCGTGTGCCACAGCTCAGACTGTGTTGAAAATGCCATAGGTGTCTTGAAACAGGCTCCTTGCAAGGACATCCTGACGGAAGCCCTCCAGGTTCTCCTTTGCTCTGCATCGCTTCTGGCCTTTCACAGATAACACATGCTTTGCATATAAGCAATCATATCCTTCTGGCCAAAGTGGATGGGAAATATTAGGAGGTGGAACTGGCAGATTGTCATCATGTTTTAATCTTTTGTTTGTCTGGATAAATAATGATAAATAACTGTACATGTGCTGGTTGTGACCTATCTTATGCAATACGTTGGAGCTGACATATGACACTGCTATTGTGATCCAGACTTTCTCTGTAATTGGTTTCAGAGCTATTTCCACTATTTCTAGTATGCGTCCAGCATCATAGAAGGACTGAGACTTCGCATAGTAAAGAAATACATTGATTTGCCTGTCCATAGAAAAAATCGTGTGCAGAAGGTCTCCGTACAAACGCTTTATAGCAACAGCCTCTCGTGAAATGGTTTGTGAGAAGGCAACACAAACACCGCTCTGAAGGAGCACAGAAGTCAAGGTGTTCAGAAACCTTTCTCCGCTATCAGTTTCAGGAGCAAAGAGACCGATCCACGTCCACCTGAAGTGCAGGAGTAGTCTAACAATCCCTGGACTTGGGGGTTCTTCATTTGGGATCATCCGGTAGATGAAAGAAGATTGTGTTTCATCAAGAAAATGATTAACAGAAACGTAGCTGACCTAGTCAGAAAAGGAAGAGATAGAGTATTTATTTTCAGGACAGAGCTCAGATAGTATTTATAACTGAACAATTTGGGCAGGGAGGGCCATCTTCTGTTGCATTTCACTGTGGACATTGTTAATGGAGACATAGGGTGCTTCTAGATGGCTGTTTTAATGATCTTCGCATCCTTTTTCCTTGAATATTTTTCAGACATTTCAGAAAATTTAAAATGAAGTCCCCTTAACAAGGCAGAACAGACATAAAATGTCTCTGACCATATAAACAACAATGTTAAGCACAAGTTAAACAAATCCTAAATAATAAATTTGCTATACTTTCAACCTATTAACGCTAAAGTTAATGACTGTTCACCTGCAATCAGCCCAAATAACAGAAACAAGACCTGTGCTGTGCTGATCTTGTTTTAGCAGGGAGGAAGCAACAATATTAAGACAGTTGATGCAGTTCACATAAAAAAGGTAAAGGTGTCCCCGCACTTAAGTGCGAGTTGTTTCCGACTCTTAGAGTGACGTCTTGTGAGGTTTACTAGGCAGACCATATACATGGGGTGGGATTGCCAGTTCCTTCCCTGCCCTTTCTTTACCCCCCAGCACAGGCCGGGTACTCATTTTACCGACCACGGATGGATGGAAGGCTGAGTGGACCTCGACCCCTTTTACCGGAGATTCGACTTCCTCCTTCTGTTGGAATTGAACTCCGGCCGTGAGCAGAGCTTCGGCTGCGTTACCGCTGCTTACCACTCTGCACCACGGAGGATCTTTGTAGTTCACATAGTCACGTTAAATATGTTTGATTTACTATGCAATTTTAGTGACGTTTCCTATTGTAGTTGTTATGTGCCTCCAAGTCGACTACGACTTATGGCAACCCTATGAATCAGCGACCTCCAAGAACATCTGTTATGTACCACCCTGTTCAGATCTCGTAAGTTCGGATCTGTGGCTTTCTTTATGGAATAATCCATCTCTTGTTTGGTCTTCCTCTTTTTCTACTCCCTTCTGTTTTTCCCAGCAGTATTGTCTTTTCTAATGAATCGTGTCTTCTCATAATGTGTCCAAAGTATGATAACCTCAGTTTCATTATTTTAGGTTCTAGTGACAGTTCTGGTTTAATTTGTTCTAACACCCAATTATTTGTCTTTTTCGCAGTCCATGTTATGCACAAAGCTCTCCTCCAACACCACATTTCAAACGAGTTGATTTTTTCTCTTATCCACTTTTTTTCACTGTCCAGCTTTCACATCCATACATAGAGATTGGGAATACCATGGTCTGAATGATCCTGACTTTAGTGTTCAGTGATACATCTTTGCATTTGAGGAACTTTTCTACCTCCCCAGTCCTAGCTTTCTTCTGATTTCTTGATGTTTCCTTTAGTAAATCATTTTCTTTTGCTTCTGTTTCTGTGAATATGTGAACTACAGCAACACTTTGCAACCCCCAAAAAACTCCAAAAACAATTGTGGAATAATGGCACTGACTGTTCAGCAGAATAGTTTCCAATGGAGGGGCTGACTGTTACACCACTCTGGCCACTGGAGCTCTCGTGGCTGTTATGAGGAATCAAATATTGGGAATTTTTAATCTTTGATTCATCTCAGTGACCCAGAGTTTGGAAAGCCGGCAACAGCAAGGATTCCCGGGAGACAGCCCCTCTGACCTCTGAGTAGGTATCTTGCAACCCTGAAGGTATAGACTTCCTGACTCCTATGGAAATTTGGGATTTGTCACCCAGTAAGAATAGGCGCTCCTTTCAAAGGAAATGTTTATGATAATCTATGCCTTTGGAGGAGACAGGATTGCAGTCGTTATCTGGGAATCCCTGAGGGAATGGTTTCTGGAAAAACAACACATTCCCTGACAGGATTATCCTAAATTCTTTCATTGTTCTTATTTATCACATCCACATCCTCCTGGAGACATTTACATTGGGTTTACTTTGGGGTCAGTTTAGTTAGGAAAAGGTATAAAACATGAGGAGTGAGGAGGTGAGGGGAGTTCCTCTTCTGCCGGGGCTCCGACGACTGCTTTTCTTATAACGCACCCTAGCATCTTTGGGACAATTTCAGAGCTATGGATTTGGGTGAGAACTTTCAAATCTGGTGCTGGTTACAAAGGGCAGAGCTTTTGCTCATTGGGCTAGATACGAAAGTCTCTCTCTCTCTCAGCTTTAGTCTTGCAGCAACTCTCTCTAGGAAAGTTATATGCAACTATCTGGGCCTTTTCCTTTCCATTTTTCTTTCTGTGTGGGTGAACTTAATGTGAAAGTGTTCATACGGTTAGCCTCTGCTTTTGTCTATCCAGTGTTGCTGAATAAATGAATCATAGTTAGAAAGCTGCTCATTGTTAACTGCAATTGTAAACTGCAATATGTTTCCTTGTTTCTTCTCTTAATAAAACCACTCTTTCTGTGTATGTGTCATTGGTTAAGGGTAAATTTATACATGCTCTGGGGGTGACGTGCGGATAACTCCAGCCAAAGATCCTGCTGCTCTTGCTTGATAGGGGAACTTGCATTTCTAGTGAGCTCTGCTCATGAGGAAGTTCAAGGTTCCTTCGTAACATGGCTGTATCATAATGCCATTGAATGCATTGACAATATTTAATAAAACCAATTCTTAGGAAAAGTTGGGCGTTGTCATGAATGTAAAAGAGTAAAAACAAAGGAAAGAAAAGTTTAAAAAACCACCCCAAACCTGTTTTTATCATCATCATCATCATCATCAGTAGTAGTAGTATTTATTACCTGCCCTTCACCCAGAGGTCCCAGGGCAGGTTACAACAATTTTAAAGCACATAATTAAAAACAGTTAAAACAACCTAAACAACATCACAGAAAAGAAGTTGGGTCCTAAAAAATATACATCCAAGGTGTCAAAGGCCAGGGTAAAGATGCATGTCTTCAGCATTCACTGAAAGCTGTACAATGAAGTGGCCAGATGTACTTCAGTGGGGAGGGAGTTCCACCATTTAGGGGCTGCCACTGAGAAGGCTCTCTCCCATGCTACCACCCCGTGAGCTTCCAAGGGTGGTGGAACTAGCAAAAGGGCCCCCTCTGTTATCTCAACACCCAAGAGAGGCTGTAGGGAAAGAGGCAGTCTTTGAGATATTTAGGACCTAAGTCATTTAGGGCTTTCAACACTAATGTGAGCACCTTAAACTGGGCCTGGATATGAAATGGCAACCAATACAGCTGTTTTAAAATACGGGTTATGTGAATTCTAAACAAAACCCTACCCAGTAATCTGGCTGCTGCATTTTGGACCAGTTGAAGTTTCCAAGTCATCTTCAAGGCCAACCCCACATAAAGCAAATTGCAATAAACCAATGTGGAGCACTGTGATCTTCTCTGTCTAAAAAGGGCCAAAGTTGTCAAGCCAGTTGGAGCTGGAAAAAGATACTCCTCGCCATTGAGATCACCTGAACCTCCAGTGACAGTGTTGGATCAAGGAGTACCCAGAGGCTGCGGACCTGCTCCTTCAAGGAAAGAGCAACCCCATCCAGAACAATCTGTCTTCCCCTCATGAGAACTCTGGACACATAACACCTCTGTCTTTTCAGGATTCAGACTCAATTTAATGGCCTATATCCAGTCCATCACTACCTCCAAGCACTGATTCAACACCTCAACTGCCTCTCCTGATTCAGATGGAATAGAGAGGTAGAGCTAGAAGTCATCTGCATATTGATGGCACCTCACTCCAAAGCTCCCAGTGAATTTGTAAAGATGTACAAGATGGAACCCTGAGGAACACCACAAGATAATTCCCATGGTTCTGAAGCGTAGCTTCCCATAACTACTTGGAAGCAGCTCTGGAGATATGAGTGGAATCACCAAAGCACAGGGCCCCCAATCTCCTCAAGATGTTCCAGAAGAATGCCATGGTCAACAGTATCAAAAGCCTCTGAGAAATCAAGCAGGGTCGCATTCCTGCTATCTCTCTCCCTATAAATGTCATCAACCAGGATGACCAAGACAGTTTCAGTGCTGTGGCCAGGCCTGAAGCCAGACTGGAATGGATCCAAGTAATCCGTTTCCTCCAAGCACGCTTGAAGCTGAACCACCTCCACCTTCTCAAGCACCTTCCCCTAAAAGAGGATATTTGCCACTGGGCAATAGTTATTTAACACTTCTGAGATCTTCTTAAGGAGGGAATACATCACCGCTTCCTTCAAGGGAGACGGTACCTTACACTTCTCCAGCAAAGCATTAACCACTCCCTGGAACCACCCAGCCAGTTCCCTATGGCTAGTTCTCAGCAACCAAGATAAACAAGGGTCAAGGGAGCAGGTGGTGGGCTGCACTTCTTCAAGTAGTTTGTCCACATCCTCAGGAACCTCAGATTGCTAAAATTCCTATACTGTAAGAATATTATAATAATGCATCCACAGCATGAATACTAACATGGAATATTGGGAGTAATGGGAGCATTAGTTTTATTCTTTAGAGTTCCTTCCCTGCCATGTAATTATTTATTTAGTTATTTTTCACCCTCCACCATAAGGTCATAAGGCGGTTCACAAAAATATCAGGGAGGTTATAAAAACAAGTAAAACACAAAGACCTAGTATGTGCTTTTCCAGAACACCTCACTTCACAACAGAAACAGACTGGCCCCTAATAGGCCTTGTGGCATTTCTATCTTCTGCTTGGAAGGGCAGTTTTTCCTTCTTTGAATGATTCTTGGCATTTTCTCTGGCAACGAGGTGGTTGTTTTGAGGCTCCCTGGGTTTATGTATTCCTACCTGGGGGATTTTGTAGATTCCCAGCATAGTTGAAATCTGGAGGGAGGTGTCCGAGTCGACTCCTTCAATGAAAACTAGTGCCTTATTCTGTTTTCCACAGCTGTAGTTTGGAACATTTGCCCTCCCAGGAGAGAGCAGATCTAGCATGGCATCATAAGTCATTCTTGTACTGAAAAAATTCTCGTAGATATCGTAGCCGAGGGTGATGTTCGGTAAAATCCTGGGATCCTGATTGATCTCATGAATTGCAATCTGGAAGGACAGGAGATACCAGTAGGCTATGTACTTTGCGTACCTGCAACAAAGTGTGTATCACAACGTTCAATGAAACTGTGTTAAATTCTGTCTTTGTAAATCCTCACTCTCTGGATTCTTCTTATAGAATGACACCAGTGTTGGAACAGATTTAATCATGAACCAAAACAGCAGATCCTCATCTTTGTGTGTGCTTGTTGTAAAACAAATAGCCTCTTGCCACTTCAAGCCAGACAAACATATATTTCTGAGTTGGAAACGAGGAGCTCCTGCACACTCTCAAAAATATATTAAACAAAAGCTTATGGAAGGATGGGACATTGCTTGAAAAGGATTGGTAGCTCTGCTGGTGTTTGCTTCTTTTAAATAGGGAGGCGGAGTGTACGGGACTCTATGTGAAACAGACACTTTGGTCTCTGAATTGGTAACAATTTCAGCAAAATGGAGAAATAGGCCTGTCATCTTTTAACCTGTCTAGTTACAGGCTGCCCAGTCCTACAATAGCAGGGTGGAACATTGTCTCCCACATGAAAATGAAATACAGAAGAACTCAGAAGTTTTGGGGAACTTTTCTTTTCCTGCACCTCTGTGGGTAGGTAATGTCACAAGTTACGGATCGCCACAGACAATGACCTCTCCCTGGTTGCCAACCCTGAAATTTCTGAGGGCGGTAGAATAACAAGAGGGCCCCCTCTGCTGATACGATGGATATAAAATTTATTTAATGTATTTAATTTTTTAACGCCCAAGAGACACCTTAGAGATGGTGATGGGCTTTCGGGCCTAAGTTACTTCAGGCTTCAAACACTAATATGAGCATCTTGATCTGGTTCCAGGAACAAACTGGCAGCCAATGCAGCTGTTTTAAAACATGAGTTAAATGAGATCTAAACAGAACCCCACCCAGTGATGTGGCTGAACCATTTTGGAACACCTGACGTTCCTGAGATCTTCAAGGGCAGCTCCACACAGAGTGCATCACAATAATCCACTCTGGAAGTTACCAGAGTATGGGGTACAGTGGCCAAGTCATCTCAGTCCAAAAGGGGCCATGGTGTGAAAAGGCACTCCAGTCCTAGCCACCGAGAATATCCCCGGAATATGGACCTGCTCCTTTTAGAGGAGTGCAAAACCATCTAGACCAGATTGTCTCCCTACCTCTTGGAGTGAAGACCTCAGAACACATAACCTCTCTGTCTTTTCAGGATTCAGCTTCAATTTATTAACAACTTGCTTTGGGCTTTTTTGCAGGTGGAAAAGAAGTATGGAAGCAGTATGCTGGCATTTTGGGTCTCCAGTGATTTAACATCAATGTCCCAAAAAACAGGGCACACCCCAGACAAATAAGGATGACAAAAGTGCACAAAAGCATAAAACCTTTGCTGTGTAAGTGCTTACCCCAAAAGCATCTTTTCTGGGGAACTGAGGAAACTGTCTGCTTTATGTATACCACGTACTGTCGATATGACCCCACTTATGAGGTGGTCTCCTGGCTTGTAATAATTCAATGCATCTGGACGGTTCCTTCTCAAGTTCAATGGGCATTTTGCCTTCAGCATCCCAGAGGCTGCACAAGGTACCAAAGGCAGCAACAGCAGCGCAACTAAGAGCATCACTCTGGGTCTTCCATTGCCTCTGTTGTCTATTCTTAGTTTAGGAACCAGCTAATGAGAAGTTCAAAGTCTTCTGCAAGACCAAGGCTTCAGTGACTTCACGACCCGAGAGATGATACGAAACCTTCACACTGACATAGCCCCTGCCTGCCTCAAAGCTCAGCCAAACCTCTCAATGGCACGGCAGGAGTCATTTAAATACACACTTAGCATTTCAGGCTTGTTATAGAAAGTTACATCATGCTACTCTCCATTCTGACATTTCTGTTATTTGTCTCAAAGTTGAGGTTTGGTAAGTAAATCCCTTGAGTTTGGGCAATAAGAAATGGAATAAATCACAACGATTTTGGAAATTATAAAGGGAAGAATTGCCTCTGCTCTTCGGTGGACTCTCTGTGGTTTGAGGAGCAGGTGTAGAGCTGGAGGAAAACATGTTTATGAGAATGCATATTCCGAGGACGGAGAAGAAGGGGAAAGGTAAGTTTAGAATGACCTCTTTAGGGCAGTGGCAATATGTGCAGACTGAAGAAACTGTTATGGGGACCAGACACACACCCCAACCTCCTCTATTGTTTACAACACAGTGTTGTTTTCATGCCTAACCTCAACAGGGGGAAGGAATACCTGTGGGCACCAGGAACGGCCTCTGCGGGGACTTGTGTGCCCATAGACACTCTGCTGACGATTCCTGCTTTATGGTTTATATATGACCAATCACACAGTACAAGTTAGTTACTGCTGAACATTATGAAAATGTGAAATCAAGCAGACTGTGGAGCCACCAAGACCAATATTGGTCTTCTCTGACAAGCAGTGGGGTTAACTGCCAGGCAGAGAGGGCTTCAGCTGTGACCCCAAAGCTAGTCCTGAGACATCAGGCACGGCAGATGCCGGTTGTGCTTAGGCCTTCCCCTGTCCTACAGTGGATCTACTGCCTTCAGCCGAGATGGGGGGCTCTGGCAGAGCAGGGAGAGGGAGGGTCTTTCAAGGACTTCTCTTTGGCCGTTTCCTAATGACTTTGACTTGGGAAACTTTGCAATAGTGCAGAACAAGCAACCTGCCCCCTCACCCACCCGGCTTCTTGTTTTGCTTTGTGTTTATTCTGTCCTGCCCTCAGCTGCAAACAATAATGTAAAAAATGGCATATTGTCTTGCATTCCTGGGACATTATTGTCTAGGTTTGGCTTTCCATGCAATGAATGGTGCTCACTGAATAAGATGGAAGTGTCCACCTGCACCCCAAGTAAAGCCTCTCTGGAATGTTTTGGACAAGCCTGAACAACATGGCATGCCTAAATGGATGCAAGGGGGAGGAGGAGACATAAGAAGAGCCAAAGTGGATGAATCCAAAGGCCGATCCTATCAGCAGGCTGTTTTCACAGTGGTTGACCAGTTGCCTATGGGGAGCCCACAAGCAGGCCCGAGTACGTTGTCGCTACCTCTGCTGCCCAGCAACTGATATTCAGAGGCAAATGTTCTCCAATAGTGGAGGGAGAGCATAACCATTGTGGCAAATAACTATTGGTCTTCCTTGAATTTATCTAATCATTTTATAACCACCCAAGTTGGAAGCCATTGCTACCTCTTGTGGGGAACAATTCTCATTCTAGAGTGAATACACCAGGAGAGCAGGAGACCTGACTTCCTTTTTTAAAATGCAAACACAATTTGGGTTGGTCTTTCACAATCCAATCCACTTCCTGTGTAGCTTGGAAGAATTTGGTAACATGCCCCTCAGCACATTTCTTTGTTTTTCAAACCAGGAGGTAAGATATTGGATTTTGTGTAAGTTTGATCATTTGCATGCTTATGGAGTTCAATAGGATTTACTCCTCTGCAATCCTGCTTAGCATGTAGGGTTGCCAGGTCGGAACCATCCAAAAACCTGAGAAAATGGGGCGGGCCCTAGTGATGTCACGGGGAGGGCCCTAGTGACATCATTAAACATGATACATTGTATCAACCACAGTTGCTTGGAGCATACCATTCAAAAAAAATTCTCTGGAGATTAAAATAGAAATCTTACCTAAAATAGGGTGTTCCTAGGTCCATCTGAAGTGACAAGGTCATTCTTTCTCACAAGCTTAGGGTAATGCAAAATGGAAATGGACTGCCTTCAAGTTGATCCCAGATAGGGTCTTCATGGTAAGCAGTATTCAGACAGAGGTGGTTTACTATTGCCTTCCTCTGAGTCTGAGAGGCAGTGACTGGCCCAAGGTCACCCAGGGAGCTTCATGGCTGTGTGGAGATTTGAATCCTGGTCTCCCAGGTCGTAGTACAACACCTTAACCACTACACCACACTCGGGGTTACCCACAAGTCCTCTCATATGTAAGTGATATAGCTTTGGACACATCAGCACAAGACTGGGCTCCTACTGGGAGAAAGGGCAGGACATTAATCAAATAAAGAGATAAATAACTAAATTAGTACAATAGAGCAGTGGTCTCTAAGCTTTTTTCCCCAGACTACCTGAAAATTGATTAGGGTCTTGGTGGACCACTTAATGATTCTTCTGCCTGTTGTTGCAATTATAATGTGCTGTGCTGGACGCAGCATGATTTTTAATTGTATTTTTATGACTTCCTTTATTTCTAATATTGTATTTTATGGATTTCAAGAAATCAGAAGAAGGCTAGGACTGGGGAGGGCCGCTATGAGAGAAATAGAAAAGGTCCTCAGATGCAAAGATGTATCACTGAACACCAAAGTCAGGATCATTCAGACCATGGTATTCCCCATCTCTATGCATGGATGTGAAAGTTGGACAGTGAAAAAGGCGGATAAGAGAAAAATCAACTCATTTGAAATGTGGTGCTGGAGGAGAGCTTTGCGCATACCATGGACTGCAAAAAAGACCAATAATTGGGTGTTAGAACAAATTAAACTAGAACTGTCACTAGAAGCTAAAATGATGAAACTGAGGCTATCATGCTTTGGACACATCATGAGAAGACCTGATGCACTAGAAAAGACAATAATGCTGGGGAAAACAGCAGGGAGTAGAAAAAGAGGAAGGCCAAACAAGAGGTGGATTGATTCCATCAAGGAAGCCACAGACCTGAACTTACAAGATCTGAACAGGGTGACTCATGACAGATGCTTTTGGAGGTCACTGATTCATAGGGTCACCATAAGTCGTAATCGACTTGAAGGCACATAACACCATCATCATCTTTGGCTTTCCCCTTTCCTTCTGTTTTAAAAAGGTGCTGCTGGCTTTTGTTTTGCAAGTCTGTGTTTCACTTTTTAGAAAAAGTTACTGCGTGTTGATTCTCTCCTTATTTCTGAATCTGTTTGAACTTCTTGTAGGGTATTTACATTCTGTTTGTACATGGAAACGATTTTGTCCGATAGTTTAGACCACTGGGAACATGTTTAAAACTGACTGCTGTGTCATGTTTGTACAAGTGTGATTTGTACCTCCAGACTGGTCAAAACACGTGGAATATTCTGACCTTTATATGTCAGAAGGCTGATTAAACTGGGGGTGGGCAACAAGGCTTACTGAAACAGGACAATTCAAATTATGTGGCAATTACTTTTAAGGTGTGTGTCAATTTATTTAAAGCTTTCATTTAATAGTCCCATAATTTTAGGATTATCAAGAAATTCCTCAGAATATTAAGATAGACCAGCTTTTTTGGCAAGAGTAGTATTTTTAACAAAAGCTTTGTCTTGCACCATATAATGAAGAATATTTGAAAGGCTTTGTGCTGATTGTTAAAGACATGCAAGACCAGGAAACATCACTTTGCATTCATTCAGAAACAGCATTCTACCAGAAGCTATTCAGAAAGCTGATACAAAAAGTGCGGCTCAACTTTGTGTTTGGAGCTGTTTGCAGGTTTTCACATGGCATTGTAAAGTGGCTGTCTACACCTTGAGTGTTTTGGCTCTTGAGATTAAGTGATGCAGCAGGCTAGCTCCAGTTTCCTCTAATCTCTCTCTCTCTTTTTTCTCTCTCTCCAGCTTCTCTCTTTCTCTCTCTCTCTCTCTCCAGCCTCTCTCTCTCTCTCCCTCTCACTCTCTCTCTCTCTCCAGCCTCTCTCTTTCTCTCTCTCTCTCCAGTCTCTCTCTTTCTCTTTCTCTCTCCAGCCTCTCTCTTTCTCTCTCTCTCCAGCCTCTGTCTCTTTCTCTCTCTCTCCAGCCTCTCTCTCTTTCTCTGTCTCTCTCCAGCCTCTCTCTTTCTCTCTCTCAACAGCCTCTCTCTCTCCAGCCTGCCACCCACAGCAGCAGTGGATGCCGGACGGGGCCAGCTCCTTCTTAGCCCCAAGGATGGACGGCCGCTTCACCCCTCCTGCTGTGGTTGTTGCTTGGCAGCAACAGCCACAATGGGCCCCCTCCAGCCAGAGATGCTGCGGCCACCACCGCCACTGCCGAGCTCCATCGTGGACACTCCCACCCAGCAGTGCCCACAGCAGGAGGGGTGAAGCAGCCGGCCGTACTTTCCGGAGCAGGGGAACTGGCTCCAGGGCCAGGGCTAAGAAGGAGCCAGCCCAGCCTGGCCTCCACTGCTACTGCCTCTTCATGCCTCCTGCTCAGGCTGCCAGGCCACGTGGGCCCCATCTCAGCAGTGGTTGCTAGGAGATGGCATCCAAGTGGCCTGCCAGCCTCAGCAGGAGTGGAGGCCGGCCAGGGCCGGCTCCTTCTTAGGCCCGGAGCTGGTTCCCCTGCTCCGGAAAGGACGGCTGGCTGCTTCACCCCTCATGCTGTGGGCGCCGCTGGGCAGCAATCACCAAGATGGGCCCCCCAGCCAGAGACTGCTGACCCCAATTGCGGCCGCTCCCGCCCAGCGGCGCCCATAGCATGAGGGGTGAAGCAGCTGGCCATCCTTTCCAGAGCAGGCTCTGGGCCTAAGAAGGAGCTGGCCCAGCCTCGCTGCCACCGCCTCTTCACGGCTCCTGCTGAGGCTGCCAGGCTGCTCAGATGCCGTCTTCTAGTAATCGCTCCCGCAGGGGCTACTACTGGGGGGGTCCCTGAAGGGGCAGCGGCTGGACGAAGGCGTCCACCTCGTCGCAGACGCAGGCCAGGTGGCTGTGGACTCCACGTCCAGCACCCTCACCTGGGTATAGCACAGAAATAACTATGGCGGTCCTCCTGTCTCTGCAGTGCAGTCCCTGCCTCACTGAGAAAGGGCGGGAAGGCAGCCAGCCACAGCCCAACGTATGTGTGTGTCAATCACACATGCGTAGCTGAGGGGGCCAATTAAAAGCCGGAGAAACTATTGCTGGAGGCCGGAAAAGGCCCCCTGTTGCCGGAGTCTCCGGCAGAAAACCGGAGATCTGGTAACCCTATTAGCATGGGTGAAACTGACCATGCGGCAGGAGGAGGAGAAGGAGGGAGGGCTGGAGTTGGGAGGGGAGGAAGAAGGGAGGAGGGGAGTTGAGGGGAGAGGGGAGGGGAAGGAGAAAGAGGGAAGGAGAGGGGAGGGGAAGGCAGGTCTGATCATTTGCCTGCTTATTGACTTCAATGGGATTTATTCCCATGTAATCATGCTTAGGATAGGTGAAACTGACTGTGGGGGAGGAAGAGTCCACTTTAGACAGTCATGGCTTCTCCCAAAGAATCCTGGGAATTGTAGTTTGTGAAGGATGCTAAGAGTTGTTAGAGACACACTATTCCCCTCGCAAAGCTACAATCCCCAGAAGAGGGCCTGACTGTTAAACCACTCTGGCCACTGGAGCTCTGTCAGGGGAATCAGAGTCTCCTAACAACTCTCAGCACCCTTCACAAACTACACTTCCCAGGTTATGTCTCCACCATGGCCCATTCTCCAGTAGCTACCATGGAAGATGTTACTCTCATTCATGATCAGGCCCCAGATTCTGAAAAAGACAAACGGAGACAGGCAGGGTGTCTCTTGCACCCAGACCATTTGTGGCACTACCCAGACACCCATGGTCTGCGTTTGGTGTTTGGTGGCACCCATGGTCCTTCTTCCCTTTCTTGCTGGGGTATACCACACAGTGGCCCATTCTAGCAAAGGGCAGATGACACAAGCAGTACAGCAAGATTGGCATGCTCCAAATTTTCCAACTGTAGCCCAGCAATATTGGTACACCCAGAGCTTGGAAAAGTTACTTTTTGGAACTACAACTCCCATCAGCCCAATCCAGTGGCAATGCTGGCTGGGGCTGATGGGAGCTGTAGTTCAAAAAAGTAACTTTTCCAAGCTCTGGCCACACCTGCCCTTTGCCAAGCCCACAATGCGGGTAAAGCTGTAAGGACAAGAGGACAGCCCATCCCCCACCATGGGGACCTTTTGTAAATGTTCAGGTTTATGTTATTAAATGCAAAAATGTTGTTCTTATGAATTTGTTCTTGTCATTGTGTGTATGTATTCTAGAAGGTTTGAGGCCTATCCTCGCACAAAGGCCAACACTGTCAGCTCTGCACCGAGACAGCAGTGCAGCCGTGGGCTGGAAATTCCTGGGTATTTACCAGGGCGGGAAAGTCCTTAGCTGGCAGCCTGGTCGTAAATCTGCCAGGCTAACAAGGATGAAGTGTGATAAGGGTGTTAAGGTTAAATTGAAATACACAGTGCTTGTGTACTATAGTTCACTTGTCCTATCTAAACCAGCTTGGGCCTTATGGGAAATAGAACCAAAGTGACCTTTATTTGGCTTTTGATATAAGATGTCGGTTTATTTCCTGGTGACCTGACCCTTACCTACATTCCAGTGGCTCGCATAATAAAAGCCGGTTTAAGCTGGAAACTTCCCTACTATGCATTTCTGTATCACATTTATGCTTATGGCCTTGTCTATTGCTACTGATGTGCCTTGCATAGAAATGTCAAACGCTATTCCAATGCCCCTCATATCCTTGACTTGTACTACTCCTTTTGATATGTAAGCACAATAATATCAAGTCTGTTTCTAGTTTAGGGGGCGCCCAGTTGCAGCTGGGCCTCCCCTCAATAGTTGTCTTTGTGTGTTTCTGCATAGTGCTTATCTCAAGGACATGCGAAATATGCAGACATGGAGTCTGAAAGATAGTCTTGATGTTTCCACTTTGTCCTTTCCCCGGTACCCCTTTACCTCCTTACACATGCCCCAAAGCTATGATAGTTAGCAATTGCTTCTTTTGTATTTTTATGACGTGAACCCGATATTGTAAACTTCGGGGTAAGCCTATATAAACCCTTGAACACCAATAAACGAGGTTCCCATGCTGGCCTGCTTCGGCTTGTAAGTATTGGGTCCCCTTTACCTCCTTACACCGACACTGCAGTCATCCGCGGCCACTCCTCCTCACAGAGCTCTATCATCTTTCTCTTTTTTAGGCCTCTCCTTCTCACCGGCAATTCCTCTTCTTGCCACAACATACACATGATTCCCAAAGTGGCTGAATGACAAACTGAGCGCTCAGAAACCTTTACAGAAGCAGGTAACACAGGCTACACAAAAGACAAAGACATTAGGAGGGTTTAAACAAAGAAATACTAAGATAGGCGATGGGTGGGATGGAAATACGTTTGTTGCCTTAATGGAAGAAACAGCTCCTAGAGAGGGCACTTGTTATGTCTGTGCACACACACCACCACACAGACAGGCTGGAGTCCCCTTGACTGGGGCCCCTTTGCCGCTGAAGGAATATCTTTCCTTTGCCTTACATTCCAGCTCACAGGAACTAGAAGGGGGGCTGGTTCTGAGCGGACCCATCGCTAGATCAGTCTGTGTAGGCAGCGGAAGCCAGCCGACAGGTGGGATGCTGTGTGATGGCCTGATTTACTCTACAAACCCGGGTAATTGGACATTTTTAAATGGAACACACAAAGCAGAGGGCTTGACTTGGCTATCTATCTGGCAGCATCTGTTACGGCTGACTTTTGCAGACCATCATTTGGTGCCTTTCCTCACGGACTTAGTGGACCATCAAACCCCAGCTGGACTCTGGTGGCTTTGTGGACACACAGCGGTAAGGAAACTACCAGTATCAGGCTCATGGACCTGCACTTTGGGAAGGGTGGTGCCAGGGCTCCGGGTTTCCCCCACACTGCCCACCCTGCGTCGCCGAAATAAGAGAGGCACAGGGGAGGCAGTACTGAGAGGATTTTTTCCTATGTATGGGGCAGCCAAAACATACCAGGAACTCATAGAACTTTCTCAAGCCTTTCAACGTTTTATGAATGATTCGGCTATTTCCTTTTCAGATCTTACTAATGAACAAGGGCAAATTAGAACTGTAGTTTTGCAAAACCGGCTCGCCTTGGACTTTTTATTGAGCTCTCATGGGGGGGTCTGTTCGTTAATAGGGAGTGAATGTTGTACCCATATTACGGACAGTAAGGCTGACGTCATTAAACACATTAATGATATCGGAAACATTTATCATGAGGTAGAGCGCATGGGGAACTTCTCTTTGTTCTCTGGGCTTTCTGACTGGTTCTCTGCATGGCCTGACTGGCACAAAATTATATTTTACAGTGTTATGGTAATTGCTTTGGTGATTTCTGTTTGCTGTTGTTTGCAATGTATTCCTAATTTAATGCAATTGGCTTCGGTCTGTTTGAGCAGGCTTACATTGTCCTTTTCTCGTAAATCACAACCGACTTACATGGAAATGGCTTTGAGACCGATTTGGCAACCCAAGCAAGGAAATACAGCTACCTGAGAGACTAGTCAGTCTCTCAGGGCTGAAAGGGGGGACTGTTAGGGATAAATTGAAATACACAGTGCTTGTGAACTATAGTTCACTTGTCCTATCTAAACCAGCTTGGGCCTTATAGGAAATAGAACCAAAGTGACCTTTATTTGGCTTTTGATATAAGATGTCGGTTTATTTCCTGGTGACCTGACCCTTACCTACATTCCAGTGGCTCGCATAATAAAAGCCGGTTTAAGCTGGAAACTTCCCTACTATGCATTTCTGTATCACATTTATGCTTATGGCCTTGTCTATTGCTACTGATGTGCCTTGCATAGAAATGTCAAACGCTATTCCAATGCCCCTCATATCCTTGACTTGTACTACTCCTTTTGATATGTAAGCACAATAATATCAAGTCTGTTTCTAGTTTAGGGGGCGCCCGGTTGCAGCTGGGCCTCCCCTCAATAGTTGTCTTTGTGTGTTTCTGCATAGTGCTTATCTCAAGGACATGCGAAATATGCAGACATGGAGTCTGAAAGATAGTCTTGATGTTTCCACTTTGTCCTTTCCCCGGTACCTCTTTACCTCCTTACACATGCCCCAAAGCTATGATAGTTAGCAATTGCTTCTTTTGTATTTTTATGATGTGAACCCGATATTGTAAACTTCGGGGTAAGCCTATATAAACCCTTGAACACCAATAAACGAGGTTCCCATGCTGGCCTGCTTCAGCTTGTAAGTATTGGGTCCCCTTTGCAAAGGTTTTTGTCTTGTGTTACTTGATCTCTGATAGTGGGTTCATTTGCACTCAGCTCCGCACTCTTCCTGGGTGTAATAAGCGAGTTGGGGTTGACAGGGCGACCTGCGTGTTGGGTTTGGACCTAACAAGGGCAAGGCCCTTTCCAAGCTTACGTGCCAAGCCAGAAGTCCAGAAGCAAGGTCAGTAGATGTCCGGGTTCAGTTGCCAAGAGGTCAGTCCAAGATAAGGTTCAGGGAATCTGGAAACACACGAAGCCATGCCTGACGTTATAGTCAGCAACAAGCTGAAGCCAAGGTTTGTCTTTTAAGGAGCAGGTTTGTCAGCAGGTGTGAGCCATCAGCGTTTTGGCCTTAAGTGGACAGGCCTGCCCCTCTTCTGCCTGACCTTCTGTTGTCTACGTTCTGCAGGTGAGGGGGGAGTATCCTGTTCACTTTCTGCATCTGGCTGAAGGGCTTCAGCTGTGTCTGGCGGCTCTGCAGCTGAAGGGGAGAAGGAGCTGGGTTCTCAGTAGTTTCCTCTGTTTCTCCTTCTGGGTCTGCTGCTTCTGGGTCTGCTGCTGTTACTCCCAAGTCATCCTCGTCTGATGAGTCCTCTGACGGGGCCATGACAAACACCATCACAGTTACCAAAAGACTGTTGAAGGAATTCATTCCTCAATTTGGTATTTCCTTTCCCTTATGAGCACCAGAGCAACAGCTGAAAGGGAAAAAAAATCTGGACTGTCACTTCATGAAATCTTCATGGGTCGCTTGATGTGAACCCCAGTTTCACTTCCTGTAAATCCTGCCCATTGTGATCTCCATTTAAATGATGAAATAGTTATGAGGTTTTCATGAATGAAGGCCTTTCATTATAGATACAGGCAGTCCTACCCAAGGAACCAGAGGACCAGCATCATCTGATCCAGCTAGGTGACTGGGTTCAAATCAAGGTACATCAAAGGAAGTCTTCACTGGATCCTCACTGGAAAGATAACTGAGAGTGATGTTGTGCAAAATCCTGAAATCCTGATTGATCTCATGAATTGCAATCTGAAAGGATAGGAGATACCAGAATGCCACAAATCCTCCTGCCCAGCAATAAAATGTGTATCGTAATGTTATGCTCCATTCAGTGAAAATGTGTCAAATTCCTGCTTTCTTAATCTTCAGTCTCTGGATGACACTAATATTAGCACAGATCTATGCATGAGGAAAAATAGCAGATCCTCATTACTTCAGCAGCTTTTGTGTATATGTTGTAAGGTGAGGACTGCTAATCCAGCACCCTCGAGGGCCTACATTGGCACTCTCATAAAGGGGTCTCAGACTCTGTGATTCCACATATGTGGAATTATATTCCACATATAAGTAGAATTAATATGTGACTCTGTGGCCATTAATTTTTTTTAAAAAAGTAAGTCTCTAGCCTTCCTACAAAGAAAGCAATGACGCAAAATGTGCAGGGATCCTTGTAAGCAACTTCTGTGAAAGGATCCAGCCTGGCTGTTCCCGCCTATTAGGTTTTTTAGTCAATGAGTGAAGTCAGAGTGTGACTAAGTGAGTTGTTTGGACAGCAGATAGTGGGAATCTCTGGGGGCCTGAAGAGCTTCAGTTCACCCCTCTTCTTTAGTGAAGGTTTCCTTCTTCTGTCTTATTTTCTAGTAGTCCTTGGAATCCCCATAGATTGCCCTTCCTTCTTATGTAGCAACCAGGATGCATAAGCACATAAGAGCCTGATGGATCAGGCAGGATTCCAAAAGCTGCTGGACCATAGATTTATCCAGTGGCATAACTGTATACCTCCTGCTGCTGCTGCTAAGGGTCTGTGAGGAATGTTATTCTCTACATGGTGATAGTGGCAGTGTTATTTCCTATACCCTTCCTAATGATCCCTAGCATGGAATTTGCCTTTTTCACAGCTGCTGCACACTGGTTGACATCTTCCTCAACCTATGCACTGTAACCCTTCCTGGTCAGTCAACACCAGTTCAGACCCTATCAGTGTATATATGGAATTAAGTTGTTGTTTTTCTCCAATATGCATAACTTTACACTTGTTTACATTGAATTTCATTTGCCATTTTAATTCCCATTCACTCAATTCGGAGAGGTTCTTTTGGAGCTCTTTGCAATCCATTTCTGTTTTTAAAACCCTGAACAATTTAGTATCATCAGCAAACCTGGCACCCCTCCTAACTCCAGATCACTTATGAACAAGTTAAAAAGCACAGGTCCCAATGCCAATCCTTGGGGGACTCCACTTTCTACATCCCTCCTTTGGGAGAACTATCCATTTATTCTTACTGTCTGCTTCCAGTACTTAACCAATTTCTGAACCACAAGAGGACCTTTCCTCTTATTCCATGACTGCTAAGCTTACTCACTAAAACTTTGGTGAGGTACCTTGTCAAATGCTTTTGAAAGTCCAGCTATGTCATCTGAATCACCTCTATATTTCTATTTCGCCCAGTCTCAAATTTGCCATTCTTATTCAAGGTGATTGAGCGGGTGGTGGCAAAACAGTTGCAAGCGCACTTGGAGGAAGCGGATGGAGCTTGGAAAAGTTACTTTTTTGAACTACAACTCCCATCAGCCCCAGCCAGCATGGCCACTGGATTGGGCTGATGGGAGTTGTAGTTCAAAAAAGTAACTTTTCCAAGCTCTGGAAGCGGATTATCTGGATCCATTTCAATCGGGCTTCAGGCCTGGACATGAGACTGAAACAGCCTTGGTTGCTTTGGTAGATGATATGAGGAGGGCGTGGGATAGGGGTGAATGCACCTTCCTTGTCCTCCTTGATCTCTCAGCGGCTTTTGATACCGTTGACCATGTTATCCTCCTGGACCGCCTGAAGAGGTTAGGCATGGGGGGCACTGTATTGCAGTGGTTCCATTCCTTCATCTCTGGTAGGTACCAAAGAGTGGCATTGGAGGATGAGGTTTCGGATCCTTGGCCTCTCACTTGTGGGGTGCCACAGGGTTCCATCCTCTCCCTGATGCTGTTCAACATCTATATAAAGCCGCTGGGGGCAATCATCAGGAGATTTGGGCTGCAGTGTCACCAGTATGCAGATGACACGCAGCTCTATCTCTCATTTAAATCTTCACCGAGGTTGGCTGTAGAAACCCTGTCCAAGTGCCTGGAGTCGGTGAGTGGCTGGATGGGAAGGAATAAGCTGAAGCTGAACCCTGACAAACCGAGGTACTGTTTGTGGGAGACAAGGGAAGGCTGGGGGATGTGGACCTGGTGCTCAATGGGGTACATTTGCCCCTGAAAGACCAGGTCTGCAGCCTGGGGGTCATTCTTGACTCCCAGCTGACCATGGAGGCTCAAGTCTCGGCTGTGAGCCGGGCAGTGCTGTATCAACTCCATCTGATATGGAGGCTGTGCCCCTACCTTCCCAACCATTTGCTCCCACCAGTAGTACATGCCCTGGTCACCTCTCGCCTAGACTACTATAATGCACTCTATGTGGGGTTACCCTTGAAAACGGTCCGGAAGCTGCAACTGGTACAGAATGCAGTGGCTCGTCTGATTAAAGGCAGCTGCTGGCAAAATCACATCACTCCAGTGCTGAAGGAGTTGCACTGGCTACCGGTTGTTTACCGGGCCCAGTTCCAGTTGTTGGTTTTGACCTTTAAAACCGTACACGATTTTAGCCCAGTCTATCTGAAGGAGTGCCTCCAGCATCATCAGGGATGCCGCTCAACAAGATCAGCCTCAGAAGACCTTCTCTCGATCCCACCGGTTAAAACAGCTAGACTGGTGAGCACTAGAGACAGGGCTTTTTCAATAGTGGCCCCCACCCTGTGGAACTCTCTCCCAAATGATCTCCGCCATGCCCCTTCTATGATAAGCTTCCACCGGGCCTTGAAGACCTGGCTCTTCAGGCAGACTTTTGGGGTGGGTTAGGTTTCTTACTGTTGTGGTTTTAAATTTTAATGTTTTAATGTATTGTTTCCAATATGGAAAACTAAACAATAGCCCACAGAATGGAAGAGTTCCATATACATCCCAATTCCAAAGAAAGGGGATCCCAGGGAATGCAGTAATTATCGAACTATTGCCTTAATGTCCCATGCAAGTAAAGTAATGCTCAAGATTCTACAACAAAGGCTCTTACCATATATGGAGCAAGAAATGCCAGACATCCAAGCTGGATTTAGAAAGGGAAGAGGCATCAGAGATCATATTGCAAACATACGTTGGATAATGGAACGGACCAAGGAATTTCAGAAGAAAATCACCCTGTGCTTTATAGATTACAGCAAAGCCGTTGACTGTGTAGATCATGAAAAACTATGAAATGCTTTAAAAGAAATGGGGGTGCCACAGCATCTGATTGTCCTGATGCGCAACCTGTACTCTGGACAAGAGGCTACTGTAAGGACAGAATATGGAGAAACGGATTGGTTCCCAGTTGGGAAGAGTGTGAGACAGGGATGTATTTTATCACCCTATTTGTTTAATCTATACGCGGAACAGATCATACGGAAAGTGGGATTGGACCAAGATCAAGGAGGTGTGAAAATTGGAGAGAAATATCAATAATTTAAGATATGCAGACGATACCATACTACTAGCAGAAACCAGTAATGATTTGAAACGAATGCTGATGAAAGTTAAAGAGGAAATCACAAAAGCAGGACTACAGCTGAATGTCAAGCAGATTAAAGTAATGTCAACAGAAGATTTATGCAACTTTACAGTTGACAACAAGGACATTGGACTCGTCAAGGATTATCAATACCTCAGCGCAGTCATTAACCAAACTGGAGACAATAGTCAAGAAATCAGAAGAAGGCTAGGACTGGGGAGAGCAGCTATGAGAGAACTAGAAAAGCCCCTTTCCCCCTAAAGAGGCAAGACCCTCTGGTTACCCTAAATTCCTCTCCGGGCTTCGGTTGTGAACTTAAATGTCAAACTTGATTTATTGACAGGATGATGGTGGTCAGGTTACAGATTGACATTGGCATTACCATCAAGATAGCCTAGGCTGCATGCAGATGCATTATTATGACATCATGTATGATGTCACAAGCAGGAGCAGCTCCAAGCCTCAGCAAAGTGACAGACAGTCAGGCCCAGGCTTAATGCTCCCAAGACTGGTCTTCATGACAGGTGAGGAAAAGTTAAAATTTGGGGCCATGTTAACTTTTCCCATTGAAAAAAGGTTCTGGAACAACATGCAGAGGTTCTCATGGTCCTTCTCTGTGTATCTTGCAATGGACACTGCAGCCTTTGGGTGCCCTTCACATCTAAGGTTCTGCTTGTGCCTGCGTACAAAATGGAAGTTGCAAGATAACAAGAGGAGGCTGTTCATTGTCATGAAACCCTGCCATCAAGGCACTAGGATCATGCGTCAGACCCAATTCCCACCCTTAGGGCAACTGATCTGGAACCAAAATATACCAATTCACCCTTGCCAAGGCTGTGTGTCCAATGCCAACCCTGCAAGGTAGAATAGTAGGCTGCCACCACCCCTTTTACTGGTACCACTCAGAGTCAGGGGATCTCTGAGCCCAGACACTAGGTAAACCAAGGTCCAAAAAGACAAGAGCCAAACTTACACTCCTTGTCAGGAAACCTCTGGTAAAACCCACAAAATAGAATTAAGCTTTTAACTTCTTTTTCCCTCTTTGGTAGTTATGTGACTGAGAATGGTCAAGGTGCTGAATTCAGAACCACCCTTTCTCTCAATAAACACACCAGGTTAAATAGAAGTAGCTTTATTAAAATAGATAAGTGCACATCAAATATAGCAGCACGTAATCCTTTAAGACCATACACCCAAACAGGGGTTTAGGTACATACAAGAGAGTTCATACGCACAACAGGAAAATAACAACCTTTTCTAACCTAATACTTACATATGAGGTAGATGGTTGAAGTGGCATCTCTCCTAAGAGAGAATGATGTCAGGAACCAATCAGAAAATGTCTGATGTAACCCCTTCTAGATGTTTCTCACTCTTTCGCGCCTTCCAGGCCCCCCTCCCAACCGGTGTTTCACTGTACAGGCCAAGAATGACCTTGGGTGCCAGGCACTTGTTAATCAGCACAGATAGCCAGGTGTTTCTGTTTAGGCTTCTTCTTAACCATCCTCAGCTGGAAACCGAAACCTAAGTGGGATTCTATCAGAGGCCTGTCTTTCTTAACTTTTCAACTCCCAGAATTCTTTGCTTGAACCAAGATATTCCCTTTATGGATTTTAATAACTCATGAACATATACAGGTTCATGACATTCATGGCATTTTGTAGGGCCAAAAACATTATTTGTTAAAACCATAACTTCAAAGGAAACATTGCCCTCTGGCCTGACTGATTTTGTTTTTTCAGCTTATTTTCTGAAGTGTTTTGCATGCATCATATGTGTGCCAAATATTTGCAGCTAATTAGGCAACTCTTCTTCATTGGCTTTGCCTGTGTTAGAAGCTCATCTCTTGCCGTAGTGCGACACTGTGAATTGCTTTAGAAATAACCCAAAGGCATTTCAATATAGCAGCTAATCCTTAGTATTTTGAAAAGCAGACTGCTTTCAAGTCCATCCCGACTTATGGCAACCCTCTGAATGTTTTCATGGTAAGCAGTATGCAGAGGTGGGTTACCATTCCCTTCCTCTGAGATTGAGAGGCAGAAAGAGCATAAGAGGGTGTTCAACCTGCCCAGGCCCTTCGTGGCCTTCTTAAAAGTCTCCAGGCAGAGGAATAAATAAATGAATGAATGCCCCTCCCCAGGTGGACTTGGGGGATGGGAGGGCCTTCTGAGCCAAGATGGAACCAGACTGTTGTCCAAGGTGACAGAGAAGCATTTAGACTGATTGTGGGATGATAGCCGGCAGGAGCTGGGTAGGGTCTGGTTTGTTGGTTTGTTTCATTTGTATACCAAAGCTCTCTGGGCAGTTTACAACAATTAAACCATGAAAAACAAATACACAAATTTAAAAACACATTTTTTTAAAAAAAAAAATTAAAAACACATGCCAAAATGCCTGGGAAAAGAGGAAAGTCTTAACCTGGCGCCGAAAAAATAACAGTGTTGGTGCCAGGCGTGCCTCGTCAGGGAGATCATTTGGGGGCCACCACTGAGAAGGCCCTCTCCCTTGTTTCCGTCCTCCGAGCTTCCCTCGCAGTAGGCACCCGGTCAGCAACAAGCTGAAGCCAAGGTTTGTCTTTTAAGGAGCAGGCTTGTCAGCAGGTGTGAGCCATCAGCGTTTTGGCCTTAAGTGGACAGGCCTGCCCCTCTTCTGCCTGACCTTCTGTTGTCTATGTTCTGCAGGTGAGGGGGGAGTATCCTGTTCACTGTCTGCATCTGGCTGAAGGGCTTCAGCTGTGTCTGGGGGGCTCTGCAGCTGAAGGGGAGAAGGCGCTGGGTTCTCAGTAGTTTCCTCCATTTCTCCTTCTGGGTCTGCTGCTGTTACTCCCAAGTCATCCTCGTCTGATGAGTCCTCTGACGGGGCCATGACAAACACCATCACAGTTACCAAAAGACTGTTGAAGGAATTCATTCCTCAATTTGGTATTTCCTTTCCCTTATGAGCACCAGAGCAACAGCTGAAAGGAAAAAAAAAATCTGGACTGTCACTTCATGAAATCTTCTTGATGTGAAATCTTGCTTGATGTGAACCCCAGTTTCACTTCCTGTAAATCCTGCCCATTGTGATCTCCATTTAAATGATGAAATAGTCATGAGGTTTTCATGAATGAAGGCCTTTCATTATAGATACAGGCAGTCCTACCCAAGGAACCAGAGGACCAGCATCATCTGATCCAGCTAGGTGACTGGGTTCAAATCAAGGTACATCAAAGGAAGTCTTCACTGGATCCTCACTGGAAAGATAACTGAGAGTGATGTTGTGCAAAATCCTGAAATCCTGATTGATCTCATGAATTGCAATCTGAAAGGATAGGAGATACCAGAACGCCACAAATCCTCATGCCCAGCAATAAAATGTGTGTCGTAATGGTATGCTCCATTCAGTGAAAATGTGTCAAATTCCTGCTTTCTTAATCTTCAGTCTCTGGATGACACCAATATTAGCACAGATCTAAGCATGAGGAAAAATAGCAGATCCTCATTACTTCAGCAGCTTTTGTGTATATGTTGTAAGGTGAGGACTGCTAACCCAGCACCCTCGAGGGCCTACACTGGCACTCTCATAAAGGGGTCTCAGACTCTGTGATTCCACATATGTGGAATTATATTCCACATATAAGTAGAATTAATATGTGACTCTGTGACCATTAATTTTTTTTAAAAAGTAAGTCTCTAGCCTTCCTACAAAGAAAGCAATGACGCAAAATGTGCAGGGATCCTTGTAAGCAACTTCTGAGAAACAATCCAGCCTGGCTGTTCCTGCCTATTAGGTATTTTAGTCAATGAGTGAAGTAGAGTGTGACTGATAAGTGAGTTGTTTGGACAGCAGATAGTGGGAATCTCTGGGGGCCTGAAGAGCTTCAGTTCACCCCTCTTCTTTAGTGAAGGTTTCCTTCTTCTGTCTTATTTTCTAGTAGTCCTTGGAATCCCCATAGATTGCCCTTCCTTCTTATGTAGCAACCAGGATGCATAAGCACATAAGAGCCTGATGGATCAGGCAGGATTCCAAAAGCTGCTGGACCATAGATTTATCCAGTGGCATAACTGTATACCTCCTGCTGCTGCTGCTAAGGGTCTGTGAGGAATGTTATTCTCTACATTGTGATAGTGGCAGTGTTATTTCCAATACCCTTCCTAATGATCCCTAGCATGGAATTTGCCTTTTTCACAGCTGCTGCACACTGGTTGACATCTTCCTCGACCTATCCACTGTAACCGTTCCTGGTCAGTCAACACCAGTTCAGACCCTATCAGTGTATATATGGAATTAAGTTGTTGTTTTGCTCCAATATGCATAACTTTCTTCAGTTGTGAACTTAAATGTCAAACTTGATGTGGTCAAGGACGTGGTCATTGTGAGTATAGAGGCACAGGGCAACTGCACAGAGAGACCACAGGCCAAATCACAAGTGCCAGTGACACTTGGTGAGAGAGGGGGGGTGCTGAGTCCAGGAGCTAGAAACACCAAAAGGGGAAGACTCCACCACAGGAGTCGCAATCCTGGGCCCGAAGAGGAACTTAGTTCTGGGGAAGTTCTATTGTCCCCCTGATCAAAATGCTCAGGATGCTGTCGAGATGAAGAATGAAATGGAGGAAGCATCCAAACTGGGAAACGTGTAAAACCTCAGTTAACAAAGGAGATGCCTTCCTGGCCACTACTTCTTTAACAGAAACGTTGGTACCAGAGGTAGGAATAACATGGAAAGAATAGGGATAGGTTCCTACACCAGCTCATAGATGGTGGGGGTAGCTTCAGCAGGGGCCTTAAAGGGTGCCTATCCAGCACCCATCCATCCTCCTCCTCCCTCCCCTCCTCCTCCTTTGAATCGTATTGGATCCTTCCCTCCCCAGCCCTTGGAGAAAGCAAGAGATCTTTTTAATGCAAAGCAAGGCATAGGCTTATCAGTTTATTGATAGCAAAGCAGACACATCCTCATCAGTTTCACCTTACAGCAAAGGCACATGCCTGGAAGTTTATTCATAGTAAAGCAAAGACACAGGCTCATCAGTTTCACCTTACAGCAAAGGCAGAGGCTTGAAAGTTTATCCTTAGCAAAACAAAACTTGTCAGTTTCACCTTTTAAAAAAACCTTCTTTAAAAGGAGATTGCTTCCTGGAGGAACCCTTAATTGAAGTATTACTGTAATGGGTGACCTCAACTGCCCTCACACAGAATGGCTACATATGTGTTCCAGTCATGACAAAGAGACAAAGTTCCTAGAAACCATAAATAACTATGACCTAGAAAAGTTTGTTATGGAGCCGACCAGAGTGGCGGTAACCCTGGAATTCAATTTAAGTGGTGTCCATGACCAGGTGGGAGATGTAAGTGCTGTTGAACCAATTGGGAGCAGTCACCATAGTGCTATTGAATTCAACTGGAATGTATACTGCAGATCAGGAAAGGTACCACCAGGGCCAAGGGAATGCCAGTGTGGTTAATAAGCAGGGTCAAATATGCTATTAGCAGCAAGAAGGCTTCCTTCAAAAAGTGGAAGTCTTGTCCAAATTAGGATAACTAAAAGGAACACGTTGGCAAAAGAAAGGCAAGCAAGCAATGAGATCCTAAAAAAATAAATAAATAAAATCTGAGGAGCACATTGCTAAAAATATAAAGACCAACAACAAAACCATTACTTAAACCCATTAGCAGCAGGAGACCGTCTAGGGAGGAAGATAGATCCTTGGACGACAAGGGAGTTGAAGGTGTACTAAAGGAGGATAAGGAGATTGCAGAGAACTTGAATGAATTCTTTGAAACTGTCTTCCAGCAGAAGATGTGAAGTAACATTTGCAGGAAGGGAGTCTGAGCAACTGAGGCCGATAGTGGAGAGACATGGAGTCCTAGGCTTAATTGACAAAAGAAAAGCAAATCTCCACCCCTGAGTTCTCAGAGAACTCAGACGTGAGATACGTGATCTGCGAACAAAAATCTGTAACTTCTTAAGATCCACCTCCATACCTGAAGTCCGGAAAGTGGCCATCGTAACACCAATTTTAAAAAAAGGAATCCGGGGTGGATCCTGGAAATTACAGGCCAGTCAGTTTAATGCTTGCCTGAAATGTCAGAGAGCCGCTGCCCATCTGTGCAGATAAAGACAATCCTGGGCTGGATGGACCAATGGTCTGACGCAGTAACAAGGACGTGTCTCCTCTGTTCCGGAAGGGAGCAACCTTCGATGCCTGTGGTGGAGCTTCCGCCCTTAACTGGTCGGGGTTCCCTTCTCTGTGTTGGGAACCCCATGCATGTAATATTGCCCTTTTTCAGACTCTCGCCAATTGCGTGCTGGCCAGGAACATGCCTGGCACACGTGGCATCACTGAAGGCCATGCCAGGCAGCTCTCAGGAAAGCTTCACAGGGTCTGCATTGCTCTGCTTCCGTCCCCAAATCCAGCTGTGGAGGGGGGGCATTTATTTATTTTTCCCAGCCTCTGCCTTGAGGCTTTTTAGAAGGCCCTTAACAGGCTTGCCAGGTTCAAGTCAATCCCATCCCCAGGAGGGAGACTGAGGAGGGGCTTTTCCGGTCCAGGAAATCCAGAATCATCTCTCCTGGGAACCCCCACCCCATGTACACCCCCTCCCAGCAAGGCTGCTCCTGGGCACCGGAGGCCCTTTCCCTCTGACCTGGGGGGACTGGTCCAACATCTGTAGGGGGAGGGGGGCCCTTCTGCTTTGCATGGATGAGAGGGGCTAGAAGGCAAAGGGTATTTATTTGAAACTCATCAGCAGAAGACCAGTGAACGCCTTGCAGTGCCTCGAAGGAGGGGGGCGGAGGGGAGCTGGGGACCCTCCCCCAAGAGCAAATCCTCTTTCTCCCCCTCCCCCGTTGCAGCTGTTTGCCCTCTGCAGCCTCCTTTTCTCCAGGCTGATTTCTTAGGGCGCCACTGCACGCCCCCCCCAATATTGACTCCCCTTCTCATTTGCATTGCAACATCCTGCCTCGGTAGGGCGGGGGGGGAATTCTCCTGCCTCTCAGTCCTCCCAAGGGCGAATGAACTGCGCTTTGGATCCTAGAGAGGCAGGAAGTTTTAATTACGGGGAGGGGGGAGATACACCTTGAATGAGGAGCCGGGGGGGCGTGGCCTCACTCCTTCCCTCCCTCCAGGAAGGGAAAATTAGCCTTGGAGAGAAGCAGGCTCGCACGTGCAAAAGACAATGAGGTGCAACAAGGGGTAGGGGCAGTGGCGTCACCAGGGTTGGTGTCACCCGGTGCGGTAACTCATGGTGTCACCCCATGGACCTCCTCCCGTACCAGACCATACAGAATCCTTAGTAATGTTTTTTGTACTAATGTTACTCGTAAATCGTAATTCCCGTATATCACTGAATGTAATGGCAATAGCAATACCTTCTTCATGCAAAAGAAATACTACCACTGAACTACAGCTCTTCCCCTATCATGCTTTTGTACTGTCTGTGATTATTCCATGTGGATTAAAGGTATCTGTAAAAACAAGATTGTAAATTTACTGCCATCCTTGGTAAGGATGATGACATGTGTGATCGTGTCTATCAATTTCATGGGCATGTATCCATCTGTTTTCTTCTGTATGTATATTTGTCTTATACGTATTCCATCACATACTCAGGAAGCCTCTGGTTTGAATCTTACCTTTCCCATACATCTGGATGAAATAGAAATGGACTGCCTTTAAGTCGATCCCGACTTATGGTGACCCTATGAATAGGGTGCTCATGGTAAGCAGTATTCAGAGGGGCTTTACCATTGCCTCCCTCTGAGGCTAGTTCTCCCCAGCTAGCTAGGGCCTGCTCAGCTTGCCACAGCTGCACAAGCCAGCCCCTTCCTTGTCCACAACTGCCAGCTGGGGGGCAACTGGGCTCCTTGGGACTATACAGCTTGCCCACGGCTGCACAGGTGGCAGGACATGTAACCCCTGAGCCACTCCCTGTGGGGGGTGATCTTTAGCTGGCCCTTTACACCCAGGAGACACGAGCGGGGATTTGAACTCACAGACTCTGGATTCCCAGCCAGGCTCTCCTCCCCACTGTGCTATACCAGCACTACATCTGGATAATGTGTGTTAAATTTGAAAGTGCTATAAAAATGTTAACTCCTCCTCCTCTTTGGTGCTGGTTTTCACTCTCAGTTCTTTCTCTTGCATGCACATCATCAGCTTGCAACATGGATAAATTATGCATTTACAAGACCACTAAACATAGATTAATCACCTCTCAGATTTAATGTATGGGTACAAAGACAGCTATTTTCTCCTCTTGGACCACATAGTTCTGGATGAAGTGGGGATTGTAACACACACAACAAATTGCAGAGCAAACACATACTATCCAGATTGTGACACAAGTTTCCATAAACTAGAGCCCACTCATCTTACCCACAAAAGCTCATGCCACAACCAGTTCTATAAACAGTTATTGTATAACATTATTATTATTGCATCGAAAGTTTGTATAGGACAAGAGAAGTTTCTAAATAAAAATAGGATTGCACACAAATCTGCTTTTTAAAGGACCACAAGCCTCTTGTACATTTGTTGAGCCAGAACAGGGGTTATGACAGCAGAAACAGGGTCAGGTAATTCCTCACGTTACTTAATATGATGTATGAGTTGAGGATTTTATACCCCGTAGCAGTTCTCCCAGTCCCAGATCTGTCACACGCATACACTATTATTTTTAGCATTAACAGCATGTATGCCTTTTTTAAAAAAGCAGTGTGTGTGTGTGTGTGTGTGTGTGTGTGTGTGTGTGAGAGAGTGAGAGAGAGAGAGAGAGAGAGAGAGAGAGAGAGAGAGAGTCGCTCCCTTTTCCAAATGCACACACTCATTTACATGCTCCCGGGGCCGCGGCTCCACCCGAGCGAGGGAGGGTCCCCTCCTGGGCAAGCCTCGCCCAGCGGGAGTCTCTCGGGAGTCAGGACAAGTCAGCCCGGCCGGGGCTGCAGGGGAAAGCGGTGTGCCGGGAGGAGGCGCCTTTCTCAGGCGGAGGAGGAGAAGGTCGGCCGCGGAAGGGTTAAGGAAAGGGAACGTGCTTCCTAGAGAGGAAGGGAAGTGGGGTGGAGGGCGGGCGGAAGCGGCGTCGTCCAGTCGAGAACGAGTCGAGAGCCGCTTCCCGGCCGGCCGCCCTCTCCGCGGACTCTTTGGCGACGGGCTGCGTCGGTGGGGATCCGATGAGCTCCTCGCAGCGCAGTGAGAGACGCAGGCGGCGCGGCGGCAGAGCCAGGAGCGGCCCGCTCGCTCGCTTACTCTGCTTACCGGGACGGAGGAGGAGGGGAGTTCTTGCCGGCTGGGGGGGGGCGGCCCGTGGTGTCACCCGGTGCGGCCCGCACCTGCCGCACTGCCCTAGTGACGCCCCTTGGTAGGGGAAATGGGGGGGTTGGAGGAAAAGGAGAAAAGACACACACCCCGGGAATCCCTGATTCATGCAATCCATGCTGGGGAGATCCGAGATCTAAAAGGGGCTGGAAGGGGGGGGGAGAGGAGAATCTGGGTTTTTTTGCTGCAAAACCTCACCTGCCTCCCCCCCCACTTCGACGGGGGATCAGCGCATTAGCAAAGCCCGAAGGGCTGTGCAGGGGAGAGGGGGCAGGGAGGGGGTCCCCTTCCAGCTGACTCAGGGGAGAAGGGAGCGGGCCTGGGAGACCCCCGTCAGCCAGCCCTGCTGCTGACCCCTCCCCCCAGCCCCCCTTATGTGATCTCTGAGAGTTGGGGGCGACCCCAAAGCCCTTTAAAACGGGCCTCCTCCTGCTTTGCCCCTTTCAACGCCGCAGAAAGAGCCGCTGCTGGGGCTCCCCTGGCGAGGGGCTTTTTCGGAAGCCGTCCCCGGCCCCCCACCGCGAAGCAAGCAGCCTTACTGGGGGAAGCGCTTCTTGTGCGCGTGCGCTGCTGTGTGTCGTTTTTGCCCCAGAGCTGGAGGGGTCCCCACAGGGGGGGGAAGATTTTAAATTGGGGGGGCAAAGGAATAGACAGACATTTTGGGAGGGAGGGAAATTGGCCTTGTGCGATTCCTTGGCAAGGAAAAGCACCCAAAGGTGGGGCATTGCCTTTGTGCCTCAGTGACAGCGTTATTATGTAGACGAAGGGGAGGGGGGCATCAAACTTTATTTCCCACTGTGGACCCCTGAGAGGAAGGCCTTGGTAGAAATATAAAAATATAATAAATTGTATGGATATTCTTATCTCATTTGCCCAAAGTACGACCCTGTAAGGTAGGCAAGAATGCTGTTAAGCTTTCCACCTTGTGCACCCACTGTGCCAGTGGCCTCATGCACTCCCACTCTATCTATCTATCCATCCCACCCTTCCTCCCAGCAGAAGCCCAATAGGCCACATGCACAAGGCCGATTTGCGCTGTCCTGGCCGTGATATCCGATCAGTATGCGCACAGGCTTTTGTTTTGTGACCCAGACATGGGTTAAGGCCCCGTAACAAGAGCCTGAAATTGTTCACAGATTGGAGGAGCAACTCTGGGTTGGCCAGGAAGGAAAGGATTTGCGGAAGCAGGAGAGGATATGGGAGGAGAGGGAGAGAGTGAAGGCCGGATTGGGGGGGGGGACGAAGTAGGTGAGAAGGGCCTAGAGAACCATCTGGGAGAAATGGGGAGGGGTCTGACATAGAGTTAGGGCCTAAATATGAAGGCCTTTTGTAGGTCAAGCATCCCAAGGGAAACTGAGCAGAGAGGAAAGTAGCGTGCCATTTATATCTATATTTATCTATATATATCTGGGGGGGTAAAGAAAAGCCGGGGAAAGAACTGGCAATCCCACCCCATATATACGGTCTGCCTAGTAAACGTCGCAAGACGTCACCCTAAGAGTCGGAAACAACTCGCACTACAAGTGCGGGGACACCTTTATCTTTACCTATCTATCTAAATGTAAATGTACTGCCTTTAAGTCGATTCCAACTTATGGTGACCCTATGAACAGGGTTTTCATGAGACTGAGAGGCAGTGACTGGTCCAAGGTCACCCAGTGAGCTTCATGGCTGTGTGGGGATTCAAACCCTGGTCTCCCAGGTAGTAGTCCAACACCTTAACCCCCCCCTCTACTTACATGGTCTAGATATCTTAACACATAGATAGAAAAGAATTAATATATTTAAGTCTCACCCACTGGGACTCAGAATTTCCAGGCAATAATCTGCTGGATACATTAGATCAGTCCACGAAAGACTAATCGAAAACTGCAGGAGACATCTCTCTTTTATAGACTCTCTTGTTTGTTGTGACTGGAACACATATGTAGCCAGTCCATGTGAGGGTAGTTAAAGTCACCCTTTATGACAACCTTTCCTCTTTTGGACTGAAATCATTTAAACGACCTCTTTCTTGCCTGTGCACAGTATTGAGGGTTCTTCACCTTTTCCGTTAAGCCTAAAGCTGTTCAGAGTCCTTGTATGTCAGCAACTGCACTCACCTGGGCTTGCACAGTTTCCAACAGCAGAGTATCTGAACAGGCAGATCTAAAGAGGAAGCCCCACAGAGACTTATCTCAGGACTGAGGATAAATGAGGAAAAATAATGGCGTTCCACAGCTGAAGGAGATTATGCTTTTCATTGACTACACATTTCTATGTGGATATATGTGAGCATACATCAACTCTGCCCATAGCCAGTAAATCAGAATTAATAATATAAATCCATGTTTATTAAGTAATACAGTATGTTATTCAGGAATTTCACACAATATACTTATAAAGTCTACATACAGTATGTCTCGAGTACTTAATTACTCTTGGAGCCCAGTATCGCCACCCACAATGATTCTGACCCACCCTTCCTCTCAAAGGGGTCCTGGGCAGCCTGATTTCTGTGTGCCTCCTCTGGAAATATGGGAAGGGAGGGGTGGCCTCCAGGTTAAAGTTTCCTTTCAGTCTGCTAAGAAATCCCCCAAATTAATTACCTGGAATGGTTTCCATAGTGCCACTGAGCTGAGCTTTATGTACAGTTGCCTGTTCACAAGTGCCAGTGGGTTCCACATACGCCTGTCTATTCATCACCAGGAGATCTCCGATCCTGCCTTTCTTGGAATTTGGGAAGGGGCCACAGCAATGGGTGGACATGGAATGCCTGGATAATTTAGGTTCAGAACTAACCAGCTTGTCTCTTCCTTTGAAAGAAATATCCAAACAGGGCTTCATCTCTTCACTGGAAGGACAAGCTCCCATTGGATGGGGCGTTGATGAAGGGGAGATATCTGCAGGTACGGATTTGAAAAATATCTGGGGAAATGTTATAATGGGGACAAATCGTTGATGCAGGACTTGTGGCTAAATTAAAAGGCTGGCAGTGAAATATACACCCCGCTGTGTGTTAGCTGGTAAGGAGTTCCCCCTATGATTCAGAGCATCATCTCAACCTCATGTAATCTTGGTCTTGGGGCATCGCTGTCTTAGCTCAGCGGTAGGGCACATTTGGTTCTAGGAAGAAATTCCTAGGTTTAATCCTTGGAATCTTCAGCCCCCTGAAAGCATCATCATCTCACACCTGCAGAGCAGCTGCCACCCAGTGTAGACAGTATGCAGCTAGAAGGACCAATGGTCTGATTCAGTATAAGGAAACTTCCTGTGTTCCTGTATTTCTGTCTGAGCACCTCTTCTGATTGCAGTTACATTCAGAAGAACCAAGAAGCAGTGAGCTATGCCCAGTTCAGCCCCTTCCACAGCATTCTTTTCCCTTTTTCCTTGCTACTTATTGCATACATTTTTCTTTAAGAAATGTATACCACAGTTGTCTGGTGGCAGGAGGAAAAATCAGACACATCAGGGCTTGGTGACATCAAATGATACATGGACCTGTAAGGAATTCATTTTGCTGTGTGGGACTGTTGAATGTTCAGGTAACTTGGGTTGCAGGTGGGCATACAAACAGAGCAGGGGAGAATTGTGGAGATGCCAATATTCAGCAGCAGCTAATTGGGCTTGATCTGTGCTGAGATGTTTTGTTTTTGCCTTGGAATTCCAACGTTATGTTTTTTTCTCCCTCTTCCCCCTCAGCAGATGATGGGCAGAAGAATGAGAATTATAGGAAATCACCGATGGTGTCATTGGTAATAGCCAAGGGTGAAGCATAAAAAGAGATGGTTGAAAATCACAGGAGCCCAAAACCATCTGAAGGAAACCAGTCAAAGAATGGGAGGAAGAAATCCTCTACTTCTCAGAGTTTGCCTCACAGAATGCACAGAGGAAAGAAATCATTTAAATGCATGGAATGTGGAAAGAGCTTCTCTCTAAGCGGTAACCTTACTAAACATCAAAGAATCCACACAGGGGAGAAACCATTTGAATGCATGGAGTGTGGAAAAAGCTTTAGTGTGGACTCTCACCTTACCACTCATAAAAGAATCCACACAGGGGAGAAGCCATTTAAATGCAGGGAGTGTGGACAGAGCTTCTCTGTAAGCAGTAACCTTACTAAACATCAAAGAATACACACAGGGGAGAAACCATTTGAATGCATGGAATGTGGAAAGTGCTTCAGTGAGAACTGTACCCTTACAGTACATAAAAGAACACACACAGGAGAGAAGCCATTTAAATGCATCCTGTGTGAAAAGAGCTTCAGTCAGAACTGTCACCTTTCATCACATCAAAGAACCCACACAGGGGAGAAACCATTTGAATGCATGGAATGTGGAAAGTGCTTCAGTGAGAACGGTACCCTTACTGTACATAAAAGAACACACACAGGAGAGAAGCCATTTAAATGCATCCTGTGTGAAAAGAGCTTCAGTCAGAACTGTGACCTTTCATCACATCAAAGAACCCACACAGGGGAGAAGCCATTTAAATGCAGGGAGTGTGGAAAGTGCTTCTCTGTAAGCGGTAACCTTACTAGTCATCAAAGAATACACACAGGGGAGAAACCATTTGAATGCATGGAATGTGGAAAGAGCTTCAGTCGAAGGGGTAACCTTACTAAACATCAAAGAATACACACAGGGGAGAAACCATTTCAATGCATGGAATGTGGAAAGTGCTTCAGTGAGAACCGTACCCTTACTGTACATAAAAGAACCCACACAGGAGAGAAGCCATTTAAATGCATCCTGTGTGAAAAGAGCTTCAGTCAGAACTGTGACCTTTCATCACATCAAAGAACCCACACAGGGGAGAAGCCATTTAAATGCAGGGAGTGTGGAAAGTGCTTCACTGACTCTGGTAGCCTCGCTAAACATCAAAGAACCCACACGGGGGAGAAACCATTTAAATGCATGGAGTGTGGAAAGAGCTTCAGTGAGGGGCGTAAGCTTACATTACATCAAAGAATCCACACTGGGGAGAAACCATTTAAATGCATGGAGTGTGGAAAAAGCTTTAGGCTGAACTCTCACCTTACCACTCATAAAAGAATCCACAC
Organism: Rhineura floridana; assembly: GCF_030035675.1. Classification (NCBI taxonomy): domain Eukaryota; kingdom Metazoa; phylum Chordata; class Lepidosauria; order Squamata; family Rhineuridae; genus Rhineura; species Rhineura floridana. Next base: position 224,501,755 of record NC_084482.1, on the reverse strand, counting down.
AGGGGAGAAGCCATTTAAATGCAGGGAGTGTGGACAGAGCTTCAGGGTAAGCAATAGCCTTACTTTACATCATAGAACACACACGGGGGAGAAACCATTTAAATGCATGGAGTGTGGACAGAACTTCAGTCAAAGGGGTATCCTTACTATTCATCAAAGAACGCACACAGGGGAGAAACCATTTAAATGCATGGAGTGTGGAAAGAGCTTCAGTGCACAGAGTTACCTTACTAGTCATCAAAGAAGACACACGGGGGAGAAACCATTTAAATGCATGGAGTGTGGACAGAACTTCAGTCAAAGGGGTAACCTTACTATTCATCAAAGAACACACACGGGGGAGAAGCCATTTAAATGCTGGGAGTGTGGACAGAGCTTCAGCGTAAGCCATAGCCTTATTTTACATCATAGAACACACACTGGGGAGAAACCATTTAAATGCATGGAGTGTGGAAAGACCTTCAGTATAAGCAGAAGCCTTACTTTACATCATAGAACACACATGGGGGAGAAACCATTTAAATGCATGGAGTGTGGAAAGAGCTTCAGTGAGGGGCGTAAGCTTACATTACATCAAAGAAGCCACACCGGGGAGAAACCATTTAAATGCATGGATTGTGGAAAAAGCTTTAGGGTGAACTCTCACCTTACCACTCATAAAAGAATCCACACGGGAGAAGCCATTTAAATGCAGGGAGTGTGGAAAGAGCTTCAGTCAAAGGGGTAACCTTACTATTCATCAAAGAACGCACACGGGAGAAACCATTTAAATGCATGGAGTGGGAAAAAGCTTTAGTGTGAACTCACCTTACAACTCATAAAAGAATCCACACGGGAGAATCCATTTAAATGCAGGGAGTGTGGACAGAGCTTCAGCGTAAGCAATAGCCTTACTTTACATCGTAGAACACACACGGGGGAGAAACCAGTTAAATGCATGGAGTGCGGAAAGATCTTCAGTATAAGCAGAAGCCTTACTGTACATCATAGAACACACACGGGGGAGAAACCATTTAAATGCATGGAGTGTGGAAAGAGCTTCAGTGCAGGGGGTAACCTTACTAGTCATCAAAGAACGCACACGGAAGAAACCATTTAAATGCATGGAGTGTAGAAATACCTTCAGTATAAGCAGAAGCCTTACTTTACATCAAAGAACGCACACAAGGGAGAAACCATTTTAATTCAGTGAGTGTGGGAACAGTTTTAGTGTAAGAAGTAACCTTACTAGTCCTCAAAGAATACACATTTAAAGTAATAGAATGTACAAAGAACTTTCGTGTGAGCCTTGCCCTACATCTGTAAACTATAGGGCTGGTGGAATTTATGTAGTCCAAGATAATATTTAGCAATGTTAAGTTTTTAGTTAATTTAAATTTTGCGGGCTACAAATATTAAAGCCCTATGTAGCTTGGACCAGGATACCCAAAATATAGTCACACCTGCTATCTACCAAACCAGTCGTTGCAGTCTGCAGCAGAGGGCTTCTTGGCACATATCTAATCAGTAGGTCTATTCTGTATGATGAATGCAGTATTTAGTGTGCTGGCACTTACCTTCGGAACTCTCTGCTGTTACATATCAGACAGGTGGCGTCTATTTTTCTTTTTGATGCCTCTTGAAGACCTTCCTGTTTCAACAAACCTTTTAAGGGGAGATCTTTATCCCACTCTGTATCTGTATTGGATTTTAAAATTATTTTAATTGTTTTTATGTGTGAACCGTGGGAAATTGTTTTTATTTGTGGCATTTTTGATATACAATGCTTTGCAAAAGCAATCAGACCCCAGACCAATGCTCTCATATTACTAAATTACAAATGGTACATTGTAATTTCGTTCTGTATATTTTACTTTGAAACACTGAAACTCAAAATCAATTATTGTAAGGTGACATTGGTTTTATGTTGGGAAATGTTTGTGAGAAACATACAAAACTGAAATATGTTGCTTGCATAAGTATTCAACCCCCACACATTAATATTTGGTAGAGCCACTTTTCGCTGCAGTAATAGCTTTAAGTCTTTTGCAACTTCCTGCATCGCTCTGGGGGGGAGGCATCTCAGTTTTCCAAAGGGCCAATGAACTGCACTCTGGTTCCTAGAGAGGCGGGAAGTTTTAATCACAATGGGGGGGAGATACAATACTGAATGAGGAGGAGGGGCGGCTTCATTCCTTCCCTCCCTCTGGGAGGAGAAATCAGCCTTGGAGAACAGGAGGCTGGCGCTTACAGAGGGCATTGGGATGCAACATGGAGAGGGGGGGATTGGGGGAAAATGGGGGAAGACCCCCCCTTTGTGAATCCCTGGTTCATGCAATCCATGCTGGAGAGATCAGAGATCTACAAGGGGCTGGAGGGGGAAGGAGAACCGGGCTTTTGTTGCTGCAAAAGCTCACCTGTCTCCCCCCCTCACTTTGGTGCGGGGAGTTCAGCGCATTAGCACAGGCCCATGGGGCCGTGCAGGGGGAGAGGGGTGCAGGGAGGGGGTCTCCTTGCAGTTGACTTGGGGGAGGAGGGAGAGGGCCCGGGAGACCCCAGCCAGCCCTGCTGCTGGCCCACCCTTCCTCAGCTCCCCCTTATCTGCTCTCTGAGTGATTGGGGAGACCCCAGAGCCCTTTAAAACTGGTCACTACCTCCTCCTGCTGCTGCTTTGCCCCTTTCGCTGCCAGAGAAAGAGCCAGTGCAGGGTCTCCCTGGCGAGGTGCTTTTGGGGAAGCTGCCCCGGCTCCCCCCGTAGAGCAGGCAGTCTTATTGGGGGGGCACTTCCTGGGTTTTGTGTGTGCACGAGCTGCCTTGTGTCATTTCTGCCCCAGAGCTGGAGGGGGACCCCGCTGGATCCCGGGGGGGAAAAGAGATTTTAAATTGGGAGGGAGGCAGAACTGCCATTGCCTCTGTTATTTAGGAACCAGCTAAGGGGAAGTAGTTCAATGTCTCCTGCAAGACCAAGGCCTCAGTGACTTCATGACCCAAGAGATGATACGAAACCTTCACACTGACATAGCCCCTGCCTGCCTCAAAGCTCAGCCAAACCTCTCAATGGCACGGCAGGAGTCATTTAAATACACACTCAGCTGTTCAGGCTTGTTATAGAAAGTTACATCATGCTACTCTCCATTCTGACATTTCTGTTATTTGTCTCAAAGGTGTGGTTTGGTAGGTAAATCCCTTGAGTTTTTGCAAGAAGTGGAATAAATTACAATGATTTTGGAAATTATAAAGGGAAGAACTGCCTCTGCTCTTTGGTGGACTCTCTGTGGTTTGAGGAGCAGGTGTAGAGCTGGAGGAAAACATGTTTATGAGAATGCACATTTCAAGAATGGACAGGAAGGGAAATGTGAGCATGGAATGAGCCACGATGAAGCTATTCTTTTAGGGCAGTGGGTAGGGTTACCAGGTCTCCGGTTTTTGGCCAGAGTCTCTGGTTTTTGGGGGCTTCTCAGGCTAGCACCCTTTAATCTCCGGACTCTCAGCTTCAATTTTAAAAAAATTAAGTTTCTTGGTGGTCTGGTTCCCAAGATATACACCAAAACATCAACCAACCCCGCGCAACTGTTTTTTACAGATCTTTAGAACAATTCCTTGCTCTAGCTACAACTCCCATCAGCCCAATCCAGTGGCCATGCTGGCTGGGGCTGATGGGAGTTGTAGTTTAAAAAAGTAACTTTTCAAAGCTCTGGCTGTAACCCTGCCCTTTCAGGATTGTAGCCAATGAAGCCAGGGTTGTGACTTGTTGATCCAGGCATGCCTAGGCTTAATTTCAACATCAGAAAATGGTGGCTTTAAGATTTTTGCAGTTTGCGTAAGTAATATGGCTTAATGTTTTTTTTCCTCTTCTGTCCAAGAGTCAGACCCTGGGCTATGAAATATGAAAGTATTTAATCCAATATCTGCTCTTCTGGGAGTAAAGCAATTCTAATCCTATGTACCTGGAGTAAACCCCATTGAACTCCATTAGGACTTACTTTTGTGTAGACGTGGTTAGGATTGTGCTTTAAATGAATGGAACTTTTGAGTAAACATAGCGCAGACTTGTGTTTGTGTTGTAAATCTTTCTCTCCCTCTCCAACCCTATTTTTAAAGAAATTAGGCAGGGTTTATCACAGTTTTTATTATGTAGGAAACTTATACTGATTTTATTACAAAAATGTTCCTCAATGACCAACTGGTTTGACAATAAACTATTATATGGGGTGTATTTTTACACCTGCATATGTGTGTGTGTGTGGTTGGTGATTGCAAACCAAGGCAGCTCACGATATGAAATAAATCACTTTAAAAACCAATAACCACAAAAAGTATAAACAGCTGGAAAACAGCTTAAAGTGGCATGATTCTGAATTTTGGGTTGGGTGAATGAAGTTTATTTATTTATTTTTATTTACTTATTATTTGATTTCTATCCCGCCCTTCCTCCCAGTAGGAGCCCAGGGCGGCAAACAAAAGCACTAAAAGCACTTTAAAAATCATAAAAACAGACTTTAAAATATATTAAAACATCTTTAAAAACATTTTTAAAAGCTTTAAAAACTTTTTTTTTTTAAGAAAAGGTTTACAAACATATTAAAAAGCAATTCCAACACAGACACAGACTGGGATAAGGTCTCAACTTAAAAGACTTGTTAAAAGAACAAGTTCCTTATCACTTCAGGGTACAGTTTTCCCTGGTTGAGTAAGCTCCATTGAATACATTGGGACTTGCTTCTGAGTAAGCAAACATAGGATTGCACTATAAATATCTTTACAGGTTGTATAAATAATAAACATATTTGATAGTCATGCTTATATAAATATTTTCATAGAATCATAGAATAGTAGAGTTGGAAGGGGTCTATAAGGCCATCAAGTCCAACCCCCTGCTCAATGCAGGAATCCAAATCAAAGCATTGCCGACAGATGGCTGTCCAGCTGCCTCTTGAATGCCTCCAGTGTCAGAGAGCCCACTACCTCTCTAGTAATTGGTTCCATTGTCATATGGCTAACAGTTAGGAAGTTTTTCCTGATGTCCAGTCGAAATCTGGCTTCTTGCAACTTGAGCCCATTATTCCGGGTCCTGCACTCTGGGATGATCAAGAAGAGATCCTGGCCCTCCCCTATGTGACAACCTTTCATGTACTTGAAGAGTGCTATCATATCTCCCCTCAATCTTCTCTTCTCCAGGCTAAACATGCCCAGTTCTTTCAGTCTCTCCTCATAGGGCTTTGTTTCCAGTCCCCTGATCATCCTTGCCCTCCTCTGAACCCGTTCCAGTTTGTCTGCATCCTTCTTGAAGTGCAGAGACCAGAACGGGACACAGCACTCAAGATGAGGCCTAACCAGTGCTGAATAGAGGGGATCTAATACTTCACATGATTTGGAAACTATACTTCTGTTAATGCAACCTAATATAGCATTTGCCTTTTTTGCAGCCACATCACACTGTTGGCTCATATTCAGCTTGTGATCAACGACAATCCCAAGATCCTTCTCACATGTCCTACTGCTGATCCAAGTATCCCCCATCTTATACCTGTACATTTGGTTTCTTTTTCCTAAGTGTAGAACTTTGCATTTATCCCTGTTGAATTTCATTCTGTTGTTTTCAGCCAAATGCTCCAGCCTATCAAGGTCCCTTTGAATTTTGTTTCTGTCTTCCACGGTATTAGCTATGCCCCCCAATTTTGTATCATCTGCAAATTTGATAAGCATGCTCTGTACCTCCTCATCCACGTCATTAATAAAAATGTTGAAGAGTACTGGGCCCAGGACGGAGCCCTGTGGTACCCCACTCATTACTTCCACCCAGTTTTGTCATGCTGTGTCCCTATAAGTATCCGATTTCATACTATGGTTGTACAATACTTCCTTTACATTTTAAGTATGCCTTGGGGTAGTCATGGTTCTCCATTGTTTTCATCCTGAGGGGCAGATAGGCTGAGAGATGGTGCGTAGCCCATGGTCACCCACTACAGTTTATAGCTCATTTCCATTTTGAAAAATTAATTAAAACAATTTACATGCAGGCAAAATTTATTAAGTGGATTCACACAATACATGTAAAGCACATCCAACTCGCATTTAAATCACACGACTTCCCCTAAAGAATTCTGGGAAGTGTAATTTCCCCCTCACAGTTATAGTTCTCACCTAGGCTTGCCAGGTCTCCGGCAATCCGCCGGAGACTCAGGGAAAAGAGGGCCGTCTCCAGCCTCCGGCTGTACTTCAGTTAAAAAGGTGGATCTCCGGCTTTTTATTGGCCCCCTCAGCCACGCATGCGTGATTGACCACGCATGCGTTGGGCTGTGGCTGGCCGACTTCCGCTCTTTATCATTCAGGCAGGCAGGCAGGACTTGAGCAGCCGCCACAGTGAGGGACCTCTCCAGCAGCAGCCCCTGCCCGCTCCCACCACCACCCACAGAACATACAGGCTGAGGTGAGGCGCGTGAGGGTGATCTGATGGCCCATGGGTGGGTGGAGGCGAGCGGTGGCAGCGGAGGCTAGGCTGGGCCAGCCTGGCTTCCTCAGTCCCTCTTAGCCCCGGCCCGGTCCGGAGCCAGTTCCCCTGGGGCTCAGGCTGCTGCAGTCTCTGGTTGGGGGTGGGCATCACGGCCACTACCGCGCCCGGCATCTCAAGACGGAGCCCACGCGGCCTGCTGTCAGCCTCAGCAGGAGCCGTGGAGGGCAGGCCGGGCCGGCTCCTTAGCCCCGGAGCCGGTTCCCCTGCTCCGAAAAGGACGGCCGCCAGCTTCACTCCTCATGCTGTGGGTGCCGCTGGGGGGGGGCATCGCGGCCGCTGCCCCCCAGCGGCGCCCACAGCAGGAGGGGTGAAGCCGGCGGCCGTCCTTTTCGGAGCAGGGGAACCGGCTCCGGGGCTAAGGAGCCGGCCGGCCTGCCCTCCACGGCTCCTGCTGCGGCTGATAGGCTGCGTAGGCCCCGTCTCCTAGCAACCGCTGCCGAGATGGGGCCCACGCAGCCTGCTGTCAAGAAATTCTTTTTTAGTTTTTTTTACATCAGTTCCAAAGTTCAGATCAATTCCTCGCAAACCTCATGTTTTAATTTTTTTAGTACAAAACTATTTTGCAACTGGGACTTGTACAATTGCCAGTGAGCTCTTTCCCCCCAAATGCTCTTTTTTTGTACAAAAAAAAATGATGTATGGATTTACCTAATCTCCTCAGAAGAAATTTTGCTCCAAGGGGAGGGGAAAGTTTATTTTAGAATCGACTCTCGTGTGTGTGTGTGTGTGTGTGTTTAAAAGCTTTTTTATAATAGAGTTTTATTGTTTTTATGTTGTATTTTTGTATACTCTAGAGTTTTAAATATTAAGCAGTTTAGCAACACTTTTAAATAAAGTAAATCAAACTAAAATGAACATCCCAAATTAATGCACAAATGCAAATTTCTCTAATATTCCCAGTTACACCATGCCTTCTCCTCAGTCTTGGCAACATATGCAGGATGGCAGATAATGGGGGCAGTTATATTTAATTTTCCTCCTGCTGCTGAAATCAATGAAAGGGAAGTTCCTTATGGGGAAAAGTTCTGCTGTTGACATGGATGAAGATTCACTGCTATAGGATCTGGTTTAAGTGGGCTGCTTTTCTGTGCTGCCCATATCTTCCCCCTTTGTCAGCAGCTCTGTGAGCATATCTTCACCAGTTGAATGGCTCTGTCAGCAATGTTTTCCACAAGTATATCAGGGGAATTCTGCTGGTATGCGCTATTCCGGCAGCATATCTCAAGATCTGCCTGCATAGTAAGGCTTCTGCTACTTCCTAAAGCTGCACAGTTGGAGGATACCGAGAACAGGATTGTGTCCTTAAAAACCTGGCTCCAGAGCCTTGTTCAAAATCCTATATACTAATACCAAATTCATTCTCTGACTGTACATATAAATAAAACATCATGCACACACACAATGGAGCCTGCCCTACAGTGAAAGCACCTTGTTCATTCTTTCTGTTTTTCTTTTATAAAGAGTAATACTGTTTATAATGTTTATAATGGTGGAAAACATCCCTTGGATGCCATCCACTTCTCTTTTGTAAGAGAGATAAATGTCTAAAACCAGCTGCAATTTCATTGCTTCAGTGGGTCTCTACTCTAGTTGGGACTAGCAATTGGATTATGATTAGCAGATTGATTGGTGATGTAACCTGCCTTTGTTCTCTTAAAGATAGTGTTTGTTAATAAAAAAATTGTTTGTAACCTGGTGCTATTGGTTTTATTTCTGTCCCAGTTTTACCTTTACCTTAATACTAGAGGTAATTGTATAATTGTATAATTGTGATTGCCAACTGCTTGCCTAGAATGCCCTCCCTTGTCCTTAACATAGCTGCAACCATATCTACTCAGAAGTAAGTCCTATTTAGTTCAGATCTTGTAAGTTCAGGTCTGTGGCTTCCTTTATGGAATCAATCCATCTCTTGTTTGGCCTTCCTCTTTTTCTACTCCCTTCTGTTTTTCCCAGCATTCTTGTCTTTTCTAGTGAATCATGTCTTCTCATGATGTGTCCAAAGTATGATAACCTCAGTTTCATCATTTTAGCTTCTAGTGACAGTTCTGGTTTAATTTGTTCTAACACCCAATAATTTGTCGGTTTTGCCTAGAATGTCCTCCCTTGTCCTTAACATGGCTGCAACCGTATCTACTCAGAAGTAAGTCCTATTGAGTTCTATGGGGCTTAGTTCCTTAATAAGCATGTTTACAGTTGCTGCCTTCAGGGGCATCTATCTGTGCTCCCATCTAACATCTCTGCAACACTAAACTCCTTTCTTCCAATAATGGCCAAGTCTGAGGGCACGTAAAACCTTCTTGCCAGAAGCAAGTAAACTAGAAGGCATCAGAACTGCACCTCCCAAGAAATGTCCCTAATGTCCTAGTAAGAGTTCTACCCAGAAGTTGAAGGGTTACGCTGACCCTTTGGTATGTGTTGCTGTGGTTGGTATGGTATTGCATTTAGGGAAGCATCACTGTCTTTTTTCATTTTCTGTTTGCATTTCATGTACCTTTGACCCTCCTCCCTTACATCCATAGAAGCAACAACAGTGGTTCCATGTGGTCAACTAAACCCCTAAAACCCATTGATGATGTGCCTTGTTGGTTGCATGATGGTTTGTTTTTTGCCCACTAATGGTAAAAGAGAATTCACATATTTGAAAGTGTGGCTGCAGTTGTTGTTCCCAAGCTGCTGCCTGTGAAGGTAGACCAAACCATGGGTGTTTTCTCTCTGTCAATTATTACTCACTGGAATTGGATTGGCTGTCCAAGTGAGTTTATAGCACCCCACAGAGTAGACAGAAAGGGTAGAGAATCTTCTTTCTCTTACACATTTCTCAGACCTCTTTTTGAAGTGAAGGGTCAAATCTGTAAAGAAGTTTGGAGCAGCCACATTAAAAGATAAGGCCAGGGCATTCCATGCAGGGGGTTGTCAACCCTGCTTGGCTATGGATGTCTTTGCAGAGGATCCCTAGTCAAACATTACTAACAGCACAATCCAAACTATATCTACTCAGAAGTAAGTCCTGTTGAGTTCTATGGGGCTTAGTTCCTTAATAAGCATGTTTATAGTTGCTGCCTTCAGGAGCATCCATCTGTGCTCCCATCTAACATCTCTGCAACACTAAGCTCCTTTCTTTCTATAATGGCCTGGCCTGAGGGCACGTAAACCCTTCTTGCCAGAAGCAAGGAAGTTAGATTAAGTGTTCCCTAAAGGTGTTGAACTGTGACCTAGGAGACCAGGGTTCGAATCCCCACACAGCCATGAAGCTCACTGGGTGACCTTGGGCCAGTCACTGCCTCTCAGACTCAGAGGAAGGCAATAGTAAACCACCTCTGTCTGAATACTGCTTACCATGAAGACCCTATCTGGGACCAACTTGAAGGCAGTCCATTTCCATTTTGCATCACCCTAAGCTTGTGAGAAAGAATGACCTTCTCACTTCAGATGGACCTAGGAACACCCTATTTTAGGTAAGATTTCTATTTTAATCTCCAGAGAATTTCTTTTGAATGGCATGCTCCAAGCAACTGTGGTTGATACTAGGGCCCGCCCCGTGACATCACCAGGGTCCGCCCCATGATGTCACCAGGGCCCGCCCCGTGACATCACTAGGGCCCGCCCCCATTTTCTCAGGTTTTTTGATGGCTCCGACCTGGCAACCCTATTCTCACCACTCTTAACAAACTGCAGTTCCCATGATTCTGTGGTGGGATTCATGTGCTTCAAATGGGTGTTGAATGTGCTTTAAATGAATGGTGTGGATCTGCCCTAGGTATGATGTTCATTCAAGAGTGAATTGAAAAGAACAGTTTTAAAACAGTTTTAAAACAGTTTTAAAACTTCTTACTCTTACTCATTTCTCAGACCTCTTTCTGATGTAAAGGGTCAAATCTGTAAAAAAAAGTTTGGAGCAGCCACGTTAAAAGATAAGGGCAGGGTATTCCAGGCAGGGGGTTGCCAACCCTGCTTGGGTATGGACGTTTTTGCAGAAGAACCCTAGTCAGGGTTTACCAACAGCACAATCCAAACTATATCAACTGAGAAGTCAGTCCTGTTGAGTTCTATGGGGCTTAATCCCTTAGTAAGTGTGTTTAGAATTGCAGCCTTCAGGAGCATCCATCTTTATTCCCCAAAGCTCCCATCTAATATCTCCACAACACTAGGCTCCTTTGTCCCTGCAGTGGCCTTCTGGTGACTGCCCTGGCCTGAAGGCACTTAACCCCTTCTTGCTGAAAGCAAGTAGGCTAGATTGAATGTTCTACCCAGGCTCCATCTTTTAGCTAAGATTTCTATCTTAATTTCCAATCAGATATTTTCTTTAATTGTATGCTCCAAGCAACTGTTTGATGCTTAATGTATCATGCTTAATGACATCACTGGGGCCCGCCCCATGACATCACTTGGGCCCACCCTGTGACATCACTCAGGCCTGCCCCATGACTAGAGCCCGCCCCTCAAATCTGAGGTTTTGGGATGCTTCTGACCTGGCAACCCTAGCAGTGGGAACATTTGCAAACTGAAGAAACTGTTGTGGGGACCACACACATTCCACAACCTCCTCTATTCTTTACAACACAATGTTCTTTTCAAGCCTAACCTCAACAGGGGGGAAGGGAACCTTGTGGGCACCAGAAATGGCCTCTGTGGGGACATGTGCGCTCTCAGGCCCTATGCTGGCAATTCCTGCTTTGTGGTTTATATATGACCAATCACACAGTATGGGTTAGTTACTGCTGATAGCACAGAGAGGGTTTCAGCTGTGACCGCATAGCTAATCCTGAGATATTAGGTGGGGCAGATGCTGGTTGTGCTTAGGCCTTCCCCTCTCTCCCTACAGTGGATCTACTGCCTTCAGCTGAGATGGGGGGCTCTGGCAGAGAAGGGAGTGGGAGGGTCTCTCAAGGACTTCTCTTTGGCCCTTCCCTAATGACTTTGACTTGGGAAACTTTGCAGTAGTGCAGAACAAGCAACCTGCCCCCTCACCCACCTTGCTTCTTGTTTGTTTTGTGTTCATTCTGGCCTGGATTCCTGTATTGAGCAGGGGGTTGGACTTGATGGCCTTATAGACCCCTTCCAACTCTACAATTCTGTGATTCTGTCCATGGCTGCAAACAGTCATGTAAAAAATGGCATATTGTTTTGTGTGCCAGGGATATTCTTGTTTGAGTTTCCATGCAATTAATAATGGTTACTGAATAATAATAATAATAATTATTAAATTTTATACTCCGCCTTTTGGCCAAAGGCCCTCAAGGCGGCTTACAAAGAAAAATAAACACAAGTTTAAAAATACATCAATAAAAGCGATACGATTTACAAAAAAATAAACTAAATAACATTATTAAGAAAAACAAATGTCCAAGAAATAGTTTGAACAAGTGAATTTAAAGTGGATCACTTTCTGTCTTTGCCAACACACAATATTCCATGCTTGGAGGCACTCTCAGACACAGGTTACTCTGTTCCAGTCCCAACAGACTGTTGGGATTGGACCCCATTTTTGAGACTTCCATTTCTAAGCCAGTCATCGGATGCAAGCCGAACGGAGGCAGCTAACTGGGGATGGTGATGCACTTGGTGTTGATGCTCTGGGTGGTGATGGCCTTCTCCAGCTCGTTCAGCTGCCTGGCCTTCTTGAGCTTCTTCACCAGGCTCTTGACGGCCTTCTCGCACCACTTCTCCTCCTGCCTGTTCTGCTCACCTTTCTTCCAGCCCAGCAGCTGCTTGACAATGGATGGCGTGAAGGGCAGGATGGACGACATGGCTGCAGCGGAGAGGAGGAGAAGCCCAGAAGCGAGCCTTGGGAAGGACTCCAGCCAGCAATATCTGCCCCAAACCAGAAAAACAGGAAACACCCGTCCTTCTCCTCCTTCGGGGCCCTTATCAGGGTCATGAAGCAGCAGACTTTGCAATGTGATCCTTAGTCACTCTAAGTTCCTCTTTCCTTAGCATAACATTTCTGGGGGTTTCTTAATTTTCTTAACAGTGGCAGCGAGCGCGGCCAACGTCCCTCGCATTTCCGAGAACGTCGTGGTGGCCCCAGGCAGGCCCATCCCACTCCAGCGAGCCCTGGGCAGGTGGAAGTTTCCACCTGCACCCCAAGTAAAGCCTGTCTGGAGAGTTATGGGCAAGCCTGAACAACGTGGCATGCCTAAATGGATGCAAGGAGGAGGAGGGGACATAAGAAGAGCCAAAGTGGATCGATCCAAAGGCCGATCTAGCCCAGCAGCCTGTTTTCAGGCTATAAAGCCTTGCACGGCATGGGACCACAATACCTGAGGCAGCGCCTCTCCCGATATGAACCTACCCGTACACTACGCTCAGCATCAAAGGCCCTCCTCCGGGTGCCTACTCAGAGAGAAGCCCAGAAGACGATGACAAGAAAAAGGGCCTTCTCAGTGGTGGCCCCCGAACTATGGCATACTCTTCCTGATGGGATACGCCTGGCGCCAACATTACTATCTTTTCGGCACCAGGTAAAAACCTTCCTATTCTCCCAGGCATTTTTAGCATTTTAGCATTCTAACATTTCTGCATTTTAGTATTTAATATGCATTTAATATGTGTTTAATTATGTCTTATCTTTTGTATAATTAATTTATTTTAATTGATGATACGTGGTTTTTGATTGTATGTTACTGGTTTTGTTTGTTGTGAACCGCCCAGAGAGCTTCTGCTATGGGGCGGCATATAAATTTAATAAAATAAATACACCTCTACACTTAGTACTAGAAAATTACCCAAAACCGATGGGTCTTTTAAGCCAACATGACCATATCTTACACCTTTGTAATCTGTTAAACCCGATGGTAATGTTGTCTTCAACTGATGTTGTTCAAGTACAATACTTGTATTTTAATGGTTGTAATGCCCGGGCAATAGTCTACTTTTCTTCTTTCTCAGCTGTCCAAAAATTGCTTTCAGCTAGATCTGCTCTCTCTAATCTAAATATTTATGTAAACAGACATTTTGTTAACAAAGTGCTACCGACGTCATTAATAACAAAAACTCCCAACCCCGAAATGCTAAAACGATCTCTGAGGGAGTCGCTGACTAGTCAACCCCTCATAGTCATTGATATAGAACCAAGGGACCACACACAAATTTCTGTTCCACCTCAATTGCCCAAGGACAATAATATCATCTTTACTCCTGAAGAAATGGCATTATTAGATACTTTTGGAACATTATCAGAATTTGCCCAGAATGAGATACTACAAAGATTGGATAGTCTAAAAAATCATTTGCACACAATACAGGAGCGAAATTTAGATTCCATTCAACTAGAAAGGGCAAATCCAGTATTACTTTTAGATCCACTCCCACAGAGGCCGAACCATATAAATTCTAGAGGGATATCTGGTTTGAGGGGAACGCAAAACGGTTCACACAAAGAGATAGATGTTCAGATTAATTACAACCAGATGAGTTTGGAGAAAGGCAAGGTTGAAACTCCATATCTCCTATTAGAAGAATATAATCAATGGGGAAATTCCCCATGCTATGAGTTAGCTAAATATGCAAAAATCGATACACCAGGGCACTGGGAACGAATGCGCAAATTGGAGAAAGAGGAATTAGGGACGCCATTTAACAGCCCAGGATATAAGGAATTAAAAACTCTTCAAGTCAAACAGTTGAATGAAGCTACAGCCAATCAATTGATTAATCATGAGAATTCCCCCAGGCAACCAAAACGAAACAATCCAACTTTTAATGGTTGTATAGCAAACATAGCCTCACTTGACGAGATCACATTTACGTGACAGACATCCTTGCTGTCATGGACTATCAATGGATGGACTAGTAAATGTGAGGATCCTGATTTTTTAATATTTCTAAGTAAATTTCATATTATTTGCTTACAAGAAACGTGGATTACCTCCACAAAGAAAGTGAATTTAACTGGTTACCACTCCTTTTCAAGCCCAGCAATAAGGTCAGTAGGCAGAGGTCGCCCTAAAGGGGGCCTTCTAACTCTGATCTCAATTAACTGCTCACTAGTGGTTAATAACTTACCAACTCCTCTTCCCCAATCAATCTTGGCACTCAGGATAAACGGTATAGATGTCCAGGCTTTAATTTGTATAAATATTTACATTCCCCCCTTTCGAACATCAGATCTGGACGCTAAAAAAATATGGGAAGTGTTGGATGAGCTGCTTACCTATTTTGAGAAGCAATTCCCAAATGATAAGTTGCTTGTGTGCGGCGATTTCAATGCCAGGATCGGGAACCCTTGGTTACAAGATATAAATTCTACCAACTGGGCTCCTTCTTATCAACATGAATGTGACAATTGGAACTTAAAAGATCCCACTACAAACAAACAGGGCCTTCTACTTTGTGAATTAGTGGCATCGCACTCTCTAGAAATTTTAAATGGTTCAATAGTTGACGCTTCGGCTGGTTCCTTCACTTATTGGTCCTCTTTTGGTGCAAGTATAATTGATTATATAATTGTTTCTAGATCTTTATTTTTGACCACAATTGAATTTAAAGTAACATGCAGATCAGAGAGTGACCATTTCCCACTGCAATTAAGTTTTATGCCCCTTTTGCCCAAAATATACTCAAATCCACAACAGACGCATGCTAGAACTCTGAAAAGAGTTCGCTGGTCTGAAAGAAAGGGGGAACAGATAGCAGCTACTTTAAGGAACAACTTTCTTGAATCTATTCGGCAACGAATACTAGAAGGTATTTTGGAACCGATTGTGGCCTTTCAAAATATTGTTCTATTGCTCAAACCTCTATTGACTCAGAAGGCAGTGGCAACAAATAGGAGATATGGCCCTCCCTCATGGTTTGACTGTGAATGTAGAACAGCTAAAAGAAATCTTAGATCACAATTAAGGTCAACTCTCAGACATGATAAAGATGAAAAATATACCAGTTTATTTAAATCAATGAAGGCTGCATATAAAAAACTTTTGCGCCAAAAGAAACTGGACTCTATTGTATATCGCTGGCAGAAGCTAGCCAAAGTGGTCCATGCGAATGATGAGTGCTCATTTTGGGATTTAGTTAAACAGGGGATGGGCTTTTCCACCCCAAAAAAAGCACAACAAATCCCGAGCCTGACTTGGTATAATCACTTCCACAATCTCTATTCTCTTTTACCATCTCTCCAGACTAACAACCTGGAAATGGAGATTGAAAATTTGCAGCAGTGGCCTCCGGTTTCCACCGAAGATATAAAATCGTTAATTCAAGCGTTGAAAAATGGGAAAGCCCCAGGCGAAGATTTTTTGCCCCCTGAAATATTTAAATTAAGTCCAGATTGGTGGGCTCCTTTATTGGCACGTTTATTTTCTAGAATCAATGCTACTGGTGTCATCCCAGATGGTTGGAGACGTACCATTATAGTTCCAATATATAAGAAAAATGATTCCGCTGATCCGACAAACTATCGTCCCATTAGTTTAATTGATGTAGTAGCCAAGTTATATAGCAAATTTCTTTGTCAAAAGCTAGAACAATGGGTGGAGGCAAATCAGTTGATTTCCCCTGAACAGATAGGGTTTCGAAAAGGGTCATCTTCGACAGATCACTGCTTAACGTTATATTTTTTGGCTAAAATGAATATAACAGGACCTATAAGACATCTTTACGCGGCGTTTGTCGATTTGGCCACAGCTTTTGACTCAGTGGACCGAAACATTCTATGGTCCAAATTATACAATCTGGGAATTGATCGACGACTACTATTCCTTATAAAGGCTCTCTACACAGATAACATTGCTCAGGTCAAGGTAAATCTACAGGGTACCATGACGCCCCCGATAGCGGTAGAGAGGGGGGTTAAGCAGGCATGCCCGCTAGCTCCCCTTTTATTTAATCTCTTTGTAAACAAAATAATTCTAGAACTATCCGATCACCAATATTTTCCTCCATCATTTGGACAAAGGAAAGTGTCTACATTATTTTATGCAGATGACATGGTTTTACTCTCCCTGGCCCCTATTGGCCTGAGAAAGATGCTAAAAAGACTGCAGGTACTCTGCGATGCAGATAGATTGAACATAAACTATAGGAAAACAAAGATAATGGTCTTTGGTAAAAGACCTGTATATCATCGTTGGTCGGTGGATAATCATCAATTGGAACAATGTAGATTATTTAAATATCTGGGGGTGACCTTTTCGGACACCCTTTCTTGGAAATGTCACACCCAATTTATAAAACAATCAGCGACTAAAACGGTGGGGGCTATTCTAAATTTTTTACCACACTGAGGGGGGCAATCTGATCTTACCAGCCCTAAAAATCTTTGAGGTGAAAGTAATCTCGCAGGTCTTATATGCGGCACCGATCTGGGGGTGGGAAGCTACAACAATCTCAGCTTTAGAGTCCATCCAGACAAACTTCCTTAGGCGTTTGCTATTTCTTCCCCCCGGGACTCCTGCAGCCATGCTTCGGGCGGAAACTGGAGCTACTCCGCTATGTGCTCACATTCATTTAGCCCTCTTGAGATTTGTGAAGAATTTTACACCTACACAAGGCAAGGATCTACTAAACTCCTGTTTAGACCATCCCTTCTCAAATAAAATTTGGGTTAGTAGAATAGATGAACTACTACACTGTTATCATCTCACTACTCAGCAATTTTATAATATGGGGACAAACAAAATGCTTAGAGAAGCAATTTTCAACCATTGTAAATACTTAGATCGACTTACCTTACTTAACACCCGTGTAGCCCCATGGTTTTGGAGATTTAAAACCGACTCTATTTGTGCCCACTATCTTTTACAGTCATTGCATATTAACTTAAGACATGCTTTTATTGTGATTCGCTTTTTTACGATCCCTAATGCTGATAGATTGGGCAGAATGTCCAATGTCCCCAAGACTCAGCAAAAATGTGTTTGTAATTCCAATGTAGAGGAAGATCTTCCGCATGTTCTGTTACATTGCCCTATCTATCCAAGTCTTAGGTTACACTTTCTGCAGAAGTGGCTTGATCTAGATGGGATGTTAACCGATGCTGATAAGGTAATCTTCCTAATGTCAGATCAAAATTCCCAAGTAACTTCTAAGGTAGCTGCGTTTGCTCTAACAGCCCAGAAACTGAGAACTAAATTTATCTCAGAACCATGTTTAAAATAAAAATAAAAATTGAGTAAACTATTTTATGATCTTATGGTAAAGCGATCTCTTCTAATATACATGCCTGCTGTTCTAGAACAATTTTAAAAGTTATTCCTGTAGATTTTATATGTTTCTCTTTTTTTCCCCTTTTTTTCTTTTTATATATTTATATTGAATATTGTATACCTGCGTTGGCCTATGGCCCTGCAATAAAGGTTTGTTGTTATTAATAAAATAAATAAATAAAATAAATTTCACAGTGGTTGACCAGTTGCCTATGGGGAGCCCAGAAGTAGGCCCAAGTATGTTCGCCCTACTGCTGCTGCTGCCCAGCCACTGACACTCAGAGGCATACATTCTCTGATAGTGGAGGGAGAACCTAACAATTGTGGTGAATAGTTATTGGTCCTCCTTGACTTTATTTAATCATCTTACACCTATCCAAGTTGGAGGCCATCAGAAGCTCTTGTGGTGGACAATTCTGGTTCCACTGTGCCCTGTGAGAGTTTTGTCCTGAAGCTTCCAACATCTGTTGTCTCCAAGTTCTAGGAAACTTGCCTTAAGTCTAATTTCCACTGAGTTAACTGAGAACCTTCTTAGTATTCAGTTTTTGAAATGTTGCGGTTTGTTTATAAAGATAAACATAGAAAGTCCACATATACCGACAAGAGAGCATGTTGGTATTTAAGAAGTAAAATTAATGCACAGAATGTCTTCTGCTGAATATTGAAATTGTCCGTTCAGTTCATGCTGTCATGTGTTCAGCTCAGGGTAGGGAGAATCAGAGTTCCCCACCCACCTCCTTCCCTCAGAATCTTCCCTCCAAAACTTCTCCTCAGACCACAGAGGACACGCTTTAGGGTCCTGTTTCCTGACTGGCTCTCTCTCCTGTTAGTGCTCCATCCCATTGGTTCTCTCCTGTGCCCATCTCCTTATACCAATTTTGCTTGGCTTTTCATCCCCAAAAAGGGGTCACTGGGTAGGGGGGAGGTATTACAAGGCTAATCTAAAACTGCAATGTGGGGGGGGGACTGCAAAGCAGCCTAAGGGTTAGGTGAGGTAGGAAGTGGAGGCAGCATTTGGTTGTGAACGTGGGCATTCTGTGGTGAATGCTGACAATGTTCCATTCTGGTATTTCACAATAAAATACAGAAAATGTCTTCCGCTGTCTGTTTGACATGTCCAGTCCAGTCAGTCAGGGGTCCACCTCAATCCACGCAGAGCAAGATCCCACCACACCTTTCCTCAGGATCTTCCCTCGAGGGCTGAGGAATCTTGCTTCCTGATTGGCTCTTTCAGTGTTGCATCCCAAATGGCTCTCTCCTGTGACTTTCTCTTTAGTCCACCTTTCCTCTGACCTTTTGTCCCCAATTATGGGCAGGGGGTTCTTACAAGGCTCAGCTTTAAATGGGATTGGGGGACAGGAAACAGCAGGGCAGCCTCAGGTTTAGGTGGAGTAGATGGGGGCAGCCTTTGATAGTAAATATGGAAGGAGATGTTTGACATGTCGGTCCAGTCCAGTCCAGTCAGTCATGGGTCCACCTCAATCCATGCAGAGCATGACTGACTGGACTGGACCGACATGTCAAACCTTCCCTCAGGATCTTCCCCCCAAAACTGCTCCTCAGAGCACAGAGAGGCCCTGCTTCTGGACTGGCCCACTCTCAGCCATCATCCTCACATTGGCTGTTCCTATCTTGCCTATTTACTATTCATCTCAAAATTGCCATTTCTGAAGTCAGATGTGTGTGGAAAAGCAAGTGGGACGCATTCCTGCCTTCCAGGACAATCTATTACTGACCTCAAGGTGGCCGTACTGGAACCAAGGAATGCCTAAAGGGGGTCTGCAACATGAAACCGCTAAATACGTCAAGAGGTTCAGTGCTCGCACTTGTGGACTGAACTGAAACAAAGGATTGGTTTGTTGTTTTTATGTGCCTTCAAGTTGATTACAACTTATGGCGACGCTATGAATCAGTGACCTCCAATTAGGGTTGCCAGGTCGGAACCATCCAAAAACCTGAGAAAATGGGGGCGGGCCCTAGTGACATCACGGGGCGGGCCCTAGTGACGTCATTAAACATGATACATTGTATCAACCAGAGTTGCTTGGAGCATACCATTCAAAAAAAATTCTCTGGAGATTAAAATAGAAATCTTACCTAAAATAGGGTGTTCCTAGGTCCATCTGAAGTGAGAAGGTCATTCTTTCTCACAAGCTTAGGGTAATGCAAAATGGAAATGGACTGCCTTCAAGTCTTCATGGTAAGCAGTATTCAGACAGGTGGTTTACTATTGCCTTCCTCTGAGTCTGAGAGGCAGTGACTGGCCCAAGGTCACCCAGTGAGCTTCATGGCTGTGTGGAGATTTGAATCCTGGTCTCCCAG
Organism: Rhineura floridana; assembly: GCF_030035675.1. Taxonomy (NCBI): domain Eukaryota; kingdom Metazoa; phylum Chordata; class Lepidosauria; order Squamata; family Rhineuridae; genus Rhineura; species Rhineura floridana. The sequence goes on along the minus strand of NC_084482.1, from coordinate 224,481,796 downwards.
GTCGTAGTACAACACCTTAACCACTACACCACACTCGGGGTTACCCACAAGTCCTCTCATATATAAGTGATGTAGCTTTGGACACATCAGCACAAGACCGGGCTCCTACTGGGAGAAAGGGCAGGACATTAATCAAATAAAGAGATAAATAACTAAATTAGTACAATAGAGCAGTGGTCTCTAAGCTTTTATCCCCAGACTACCTGAAAATTGATTAGGGTCTTGGTGGACCACTTAATGATTCTTCTGCCTGTTGTTGCAATTATAATGTGCTGTGCTGGACGCAGCATGATTTTTAATTGTATTTTTATGACTTCCTTTATTTCTAATATCGTATTTTATGGAATTACAATTTGCATTCCATAGAATTCAAATTGCAATACAATAAAATAAGAAATAAAGAAGAAATATAAATACAATTAAAAATCTATATGAATATTTAAATGCTGCAGACTACCCAAATGAAGCTCACAGACCACTGGTATCCACAAACCACAGTTTGGGAGCCCCACAATAGAGGATAAATACAAACCCCATTCTTCCCCCCCCCAGGCCATTTCATGTTGAGTAGTTTGAGCATTTGACAATACTTAAAGACAAGAGCTCTGCAATGCCCGGTGCAAGTGCACAGCAATAAATGAGAGATATGTACTTTTTAAGATACATCTGAATGCAGAAAGAAAGAGACTAGGCGGAATAGAGAACTAGACCTTTGTCGTGCAAAAGCGGGACTCCCTCTTTTAAACTGGGAGTCAGGGTTTGCCACACTGAACTGGTCAAGATGGGATCTTTAACAGGGTCAATTAGGTCAACACAGCAAGAGCAAATCAAACTTGGCAGCATGTCTTATGCCAAAACTGGGAAGGATGAGCAGTGATAGGCATTGCTACCTCTGTGACCCTGATGCCTAGATTGTCAGTGGCAAAGCTGGCACGTGGCCACCAGGAACAGTTCACTTTGTGATTCATGCAGGAACTGTCTCGCAGATTTGCTTGCTCTGGATCTGTTCTTGATTTGAACTGGTGACCTACAAAAGCATGCAGAAGCCTTTGATTCCCTTAGCAAACCCTCTAGAGAAACCTCAGGCTTCTCTGGCGGGGCTGATGGCTGCCACAACCCTGAATGCACTGCTAGTTCCAAGCAGCTCTTAGGCCAATTAAGCTAGATCCAAGCTGCCACGCAACATACTTGAGCCATATCTGTCACTGCATTCTCAGCCTGACAAAAGTGAACAAATCAGAAGGCCCAGATGGCATCTATCTGAGAGTTTTTAAAGAATTCAAATGCCAATATCATAATGCCATTACCAAGAGGATGTTACAACTCCACGACATGAAAAGGTTATAACATATGGAACTTTTTAGATGGAAGGGAAGTGAGTAAAGGGGGGGCTTATAAAGGTGTAGAAAATTATGCATCATATGAACGAAGTAGAGAGCAGCCTCTCTCTCTTTGTCTCTCTCCAGCCTCTCTCTTTCTCTCTGTTTCTCCAGCCTCTCTCTTTCTCTCTCTCTCCAGCCTCTCTCTTTCTCTCTCTCTCCAGCCTCTCTCTTACTCTCTCTCTCCAGCTTCTCTCTTTCTCTCTCTCTCCAGCTTCTCTCTTTCTCTGTCTCTCTCTCCAGCCTCTCTCTTTCTCTCTCTCTCCAGCCTCTCTCTTTCTCTCTCTCTCTCCAGCCTCTCTCTCCAGCCTCTCTCTCTCTCTCTCCAGCCTCTCTCTTTCTCTCTCTCTCCAGCCTCTCTCTTTCTCTCTCTCTCCAGCCTCTCTTTCTCTCTCTCTCCAGCCTCTCCCTCTTTCTCTCTCTCTCTCCAGCCTCTCTCTTTCTCTCTCTCTCTCTCCAGCCTCTATCTCCAGCCTCTCTTTTTCTCTCTCTCTCCAGCCTCTCCCTCTTTCTCTCTCTCTCTCCAGCCTCTCTCTTTCTCTCTCTCTTTCTCTCTCTCTCCAGCCACTCTCTTTCTCTCTCTCTCCAGCTTCTCTCTTTCTCTCTCTCTCCAGCTTCTCTCTCTCTCTCTCTCTCTCTCTCTCTCTCTCCAGCTTCTCTCTTTCTCTCTCTCTCTCCAGCCTCTCTCTTTCTCTCTCTCTCTCTCCAGCCTCTCTCTTTCTCTCTCTCTCCAGCCTCTCTCTCTCTCCAGCCTCTCTCTCTCTCCAGCCTCTCTCTCTTTCTCTCTCTCCAGCCTCTCTCTTTCTCTCTCTCTCCAGCCTCTCTCTTTCTCTCTCTCACCAGCCTCTCCCTCTTTCTCTCTCTCTCTCCAGCCTCTCTCTTTCTCTCTCTCTCTCCAGCCTACCACCCACAGCAGCAGTGGACGCCGGACGGGGGCAGCTCCTTCTTAGCCCCGAGGACTCCCGGCCACTTCACCCCTCCTGCTGTGGGCGCTGCTGGGCGGCAGTGGCCACGATGAGCCCCCCCAGCCATAGACTGCTGAGCCCAATTGCGGCCACTCCCACCCAGTGGCGCCCACAGCATGAGGGGTGAAGCAGCCGGCCATCCTTTCCAGAGCAGGCTCCGGGCCTAAGAAGGAGCCGGCCCAGCATCGCTGCCACCGCCTCTTCACGGCTCCTGCTGAGGCTGCCAGGCTGCTCAGATGCCGTCTTCTAGCAACTGCTCCCACGGGGGCTACTGCTGGGGGGGTCCCTGAAGGGGCAGCGGCTGGACGAAGGCACCCACCTCGTTGCAGATGCAGGCCAGGTGGCTGTGGACTCCACGTCCAGCACCCTCACCTGGGTATAGCACAGAAACAACTATGGCGGTCCTCCTGTCTCTGCACTGCACTGCAGTCCCTGCCTCACTGAGAAAGGGCGGGAAGGCAGCCAGCCACAGCCCAACGTATGCGTGTGTCAATCACACATGCGTGGCTGAGGGGGCCAATTAAAAGCCAGAGATCCACCTGTTTAATGAAACTATTGCTGGAGGCCGGAGACGGCCCCCTTTTGCCGGAGACTCCGGCAGAAAACTGGAGATCTGGCAACCCTATCTCCAATAGCATCTGTCATGAACCACCAGGATTTGTAGCACATATTACTGTCCTCATTCTTATCATGTATTAGATTTGTTAGTTGCTTGCAAGCCAAAGGTCTCCAAGCGACTATGTGTTCATTTGTGTGAATTACCACTCTTCATGGAGCAGCCCTGATGTCCCAGGAGGCAAATAGGCTGTTGCTACAACCTGTGTAAAGCTGCACTCCTATCCCCACTTACATGGGAGTAAACCCCAGTAAATTTAATAGTTCTCAATGATGCATATTTTCAATGTTCTTGTAGTCAGACCAGTTTTCAACATTTGCACTGGACAGGTGGGCACTCCTTTGCCAGACAATGATAGGGAGGGCTAGACAGGAAGTGGCATTCCTACTACTTATATGCCTCTCTAGGACAGAGGACTCCATGGATTTCAGCCTCCTCATACCTCAATCGTCCCAACCCAGAGAGCAGGGTGAGTCGCAGTGGGAACAGAGACTTAGTGAATTACAAAACTTCTTACAAAAGTCCACAGTAGGGGTGGAAATAAAAAGGAAATTTTCCTTAAATGCCATGAGAGGGAGATGGATATTTGCAACAGAAGAGCACATGATCAAAGAAATATAAATGGCTCATTTTTGTTGGAAAATAAAACTGTACACCGGATCAAATCAAATAGCAGATTTTGGCATTTTAGAGGAATTTAGTTGACTCAGATCCTGATCAAGTGATACTTGCAAACCATTAAATCAAAAAGGCCTCTGACTATGGATTCACCTTCATAAGCCATGATGTCTTGCTTTTGGGGTATCTGTAAACTGAACAGAGACTAGATACAATAACAGCTCACAATAGCCGCTCCCAAGGCAAGAGGTTTGTATTCATTACTGGCAATCTGGCCAGAGATTCCCAAGAAGGAAATAAATGTACTAACATTCAGATGCCATCTTCAGTTTTTGTCATGAGGTGCTCCTTTGTATTCAGATCAGGCCTGAGTATAATAATGTAGCACTTGGGGATAAAGATGCAGCCCAGAAGCCCAGCACTGGAGGCCAAGATGGAGAAGACCTGCACGGCGACCATGTATTTCCCCTTCGTGCTCCGGTAGGTGGGCACAAAGGAGACCCAAACGCTGCAGAAGACCAGCATACTGAAGGTGATCAGCTTGGCTTCATTGAAGGTCCCAGGCAGCTTACTGGCCAGGAAAGCCACCATGAAGCAGATGGCAGCCAGGAAGCCCATGTAGCCAAGGGCAACATAAAACATGGCAACAGACCCTTCATTGCATTTCAGGATGATGTGTCCAGGCTGGGAGTGCATGTCGGAGTCTGGGAATGGGTGTGAATTCCTCAACCAGATGGTGCAGATGACAACTTGGACACTGGAGCAAGAAATGACAATGGAGTTGGCCAGACTCTTCCCCAGCCATCTCTTCACCCTGTTCCCTGGCTTCGTAGCTAGGAAGGCCAGCACTACAGTGATGGTTTTTGCCAACACAGAAGAGAGAGCAACTGAGAAGATGATGCTGAAGGCTGTTTGTTGGAGAAAACAGGTCACTTTCCTTGGCCGGCCGATGAAGAGGAAGGAGGACAAAAAGGAAAGCAGGAGGGAGATGAGGAGGATGTAGGAGAGGTCCCAGTTGTTGGCTTTGACTATGGGAGTGTCAAGGAATTTAAAGAATATTCCCAACACAAAGCCTGTGCTTAAGGACAAGAATAGTGCCAAGAAAGCCAAGAGGATCCCCAAAGATTCTTCATAGGACAGGAAGGTGATATTTTTGGGAATACATTGATCTTGCTTTTTATTTGGATGCTTGTCTTCTGGACATTTGGTGCAGTGGTCTGCATCTGAAAAGAAGATTGAGTTCAGCACACACAGGTATCTGAAATTATCTGTCTTCTATTACATTACTCAAAACACATATTTTGTAGTGCAAATTTGCACACCACAGCAAAAGGCTGGAGCAGAGATCAAGAGTCATAATATGCAGAGTAAGAGTGGTGGAGAACAGAGACCACCCTGGAGGGTGGGAGAATCTGGATTTGTCTGTCTTGCCCTTCCCAGCCTGTGGGAAGGCCTACCTGGAGATGTCAGGAATCGAACCTGGGACTTTCTGCATTTAAAGCAAGTTTTATACCAATGAGCCAGCCTTGCAGCCAGGGTCCCCCCAATCCCAGAATTTTTGTTTTGGAAGATTGTCTTTTTAATTTGTGAAATGACAGCATATAGAGCCTCCATTTAAGAAAATTAACATTCTAAAGAACAGAAGAAAGTTATGAACAGAAGCTTCTCAAAGATTCAGTAAATAAGGCACAGAAACAGCACAACAGAATTAATCAAATAAAGAGATAAATAACTAAATTAGTACAATAGAGCAGTGGTCTCTAAGCTTTTTTCCCCAGACTACCTGAAAATTGATTAGGGTCTTGGTGGACCACTTAATGATTCTTCTGCCTATTGTTGCAATTATAATGTGCTGTGCTGGACGCAGCATGATTTTTAATTATATTTTCATGACTTCCTTTATTTCTAATATTGTATTTTATGGATTTCAAGAAATCAGAAGAAGGCTAGGACTGGGGAGGGCCGCTATGAGAGAAATAGAAAAGGTCCTCAAATGCAAAGATGTATCACTGAACACCAAAGTCAGGATCATTAAGACCACGGTATTCCCCATCTCTATGCATGGATGTGAAAGTTGGACAGTGAAAAAGGCGGATAAGAGAAAAATCAACTCATTTGAAATGTGGTGCTGGAGGAGAGCTTTGCGCATACCATGGACTGCAAAAAAGACCAATAATTGGGTGTTAGAACAAATTAAACTAGAACTGTCACTAGAAGCTAAAATGATGAAACTGAGGCTATCATACTTTGGACACATCATGAGAAGACCTGATTCACTAGAAAAGACCATAATGCTGGGGAAAACAGCAGGGAGTAGAAAAAGAGGAAGGCCAAACAAGAGATGGATTGATTCCATCAAGGAAGCCACAGACCTGAACTTACAAGATCTGGACAGGGTGACTCATGACAGATGCTTTTGGAGGTCACTGATTCATAGGGGCGCCATAAGTCGTAATCGACTTGAAGGCACATAACACCATCATCATCTTTGGCTTTCCCCTTTCCTTCTGTTTTAAAAAGGTGCTGCCGGCTTTTGTTTTGCAAGTCTGTGTTTCACTTTTTAGAAAAAGTTACTGCGTGTTGATTCTCTCCTTATTTCTGAATCTGTCTGAACTTCTTGTAGGGTATTTACATTCTGTTTGTACATGGAAACGATTTTGTCCGATAGTTAGTTTAGACCACTGGGAACATGTTTAAAACTAACTGCTGTGTCATGTTTGTACAAGTGTGATGTGTACCTCCAGACTGGTCAAAACACGTGGAATATTCTGACCTTTATATGTCAGAAGGCTGATTAAACTGGGGGTGGGCAACAAGGCTTACTGAAACAGGACAATTCAAATTATGTGGCAATTACTTTTAAGGTGTGTGTCAATATATTTAAAGCTTTCATTTAATAGTCCCATAATTTTAGGATTATCAAGAAATTCCTCAGAATATTAAGATAGACCAGCTTTTTTGGCAAGAGTAGTATTTTTAACAAAAGCTTTGTCTTGCACCATATAATGAAGAATATTTGAAAGGCTTTGTGCTGATTGTTAAAGAAATGCAAGACCAGGAAACTTCACTTTGCATTCATTCAGAAACAGCATTCTACCAGAAGCTATTCAGAAAGCTGATACAAAAAGTGCGGCTCAACTTTGTGTTTGGAGCTGTTTGCAGGTTTTCACATGGCATTGTAAAGTAGCTGTCTAGACCCTGAGTGTTTTGGCTCTTGAGATTAAGTGATGCAGAAGGCTAGCTCCAGTTTCCTCTAATCTCTCTCTCTCTTTCTCTCTCTCTCCTGCCTTTCTCTCTCTCTCCTGCCTCTCTCTTTCTCTCTCTCTCCAGCCTCTCTCTCTTTCTCTCTCCAGCCTCTCTCTTTCTCTCTCACTCTCCGGCCTCTCTCTTTCTCTCTCTCTCTCCAGCATCTCTCTCTTTCTTTCTCTCTCTCCAGCCTCTCTCTTTCTCTCTCTCTCCAGCCTCTATCTCTTTCTCTTTCTCTCTCCAGCCTCTCTCTTTCTCTCTCTCAACAGCCTCTCTCTCTCCAGCCTGCCACCCACAGCAGCAGTGGACGCCAGACGGGGCCAGCTCCTTCTTAGCCCCGAGGACAGCCGGCCACTTCACCCCTCCTGCTGTGGGTGCTGCTGGGCGGCAACAGCCATGATGGGCCCCCTCCAGCCAGAGATGCTGCGGCCGCTACCGCCACTGCCGAGCTCCATCGTGGACACTCCCACCCAGCAGAGCCCACAGCAGGAGGGGTGAAGCAGCCAGCCGTCCTTTCCGGAGCAGGGGAACTGGCTCCAGGGCCGGGGCTAAGAAGGAGCCGGCCCAGCCTGCCTCCACTGCCACTGCCTCTTCATGCCTCCTGCTCAGGCTGCCAGGCCACGTGGGCCCCGTCTCAGCAGCGGTTGCTAGGAGATGGCAGCCAAGCGGCCTGCCAGCCTCAGCAGGAGTGGAGGCCGGCCAGGGCTGGCTCCTTCTTAGGCCCGGAGCTGGTTCCCCTGCTCCAGAAAGGACGGCCGGCTGCTTCACCCCTCATGGTGTGGGCGCCGCTGGGCAGCAATGGCCATGATGGGCCCCCCCAGCCAGAGACTGCTGACCCCAATCGCGGCCGCTCCCGCCCAGCGGCGCTCATAGCATGAGGGGTGAAGCAGCCGGCCATCCTTTCCAGAGCAGGCTCCGGGCCTAAGAAGGAGCCGGCCCAGCATCGCTGCCACCGCCTCTTCACGGCTCCTGCTGATGCTGCCAGGCTGCTCAGATGCCGTCTTCTAGCAACCGCTCCCATGGGGGCTACTGCTGGGGGGGTCCCTGAAGGGGCAGTGGCTGGACGAAGGCGCCCACCTCGTCGCAGACGCAGGCCAGGTGGCTGTGGACTCCATGTCCAGCACCCTCACCTTGGTATAGCAGAGAAATAACTATGGCGGTCCTCCTGTCTCTGCAGTGCAGTCCCTGCCTCACTGAGAAAGGGCGGGAAGGCAGCCAGCCACAGCCCAACGTATGCGTGTGTCAATCACACATGCGTGGCTGAGGGGGCCAATTAAAAGCCGGAGATCCACCTGTTTAATAAAACTATTGCTGGAGACTGGAGACGGAACCCTTTTGCCGGAGACTCCGGCAGAAAACCGGAGATCTGGCAACCCTATTAGCATGGGTGAAACTGACCATGCGGCAGGAGGAGGAGAAGGAGGGAGGGCTGGAGTTGGGAGGGGAGGAAGAAGGGAGGAGGGGAGGGGAGGGGAAAGGGGAGGGGAAGGAGAAAGAGGGAAGGAGAGGGGAGGGGAAGGCAGCTCTGATCATTTGCCTGCTTATTGACTTCAATGGGATTTATTCCCATGTAATCATGCTTAGGATAGGTGAAACTGACTGTGGGGGAGGAAGAGTCCACTTTAGACAGTCATGGCTTCTCCCAAAGAATCCTGGGAATTGTAGTTTGTGAAGGATGCTAAGAGTTGTTAGAGACACACTATTCCCCTTGCAAAGCTACAATCCCCAGAAGAGGGCCTGACTGTTAAACCACTCTGGCCACTGGAGCTCTGTCAGGGGAATCAGAGTCTCCTAACAACTCTCAGCACCCTTCACAAACTACACTTCCCAGGTTATGTCTCCACCATGGCCCATTCTCCCGTAGCTACCATGGAAGATGTTACTCTCATTCATGATCAGGCCCCAGATTCTGAAAAAGACAAATGGAGACAGGCAGGGTGTCTCTTGCACCCAGACCATTTGTGGCACTACCCAGACACCCATGGTCTGCGTTTGGTGTTTGGTGGCACCCATGGTCCTTCTTCCCTTTCTTGCTGGGGTATACCACACAGTGGCCCATTCTAGCAAGGGGCAGATGACACAAGCGGTACAGCAAGATTGGCATGCTCCAAATTTTCCAACTGTGGCCCAGCAATATTGCCGCACCCAGAGCTTGGAAAAGTTACTTTTTGGAACTACAACTCCCATCAGCCCAATCCAGTGGCCATGCTGGCTGGGGCTGATGGGAGCTGTAGTTCAAAAAAGTAACTTTTCCAAGCTCTGCCCCTGTTTGCCAAGCCCACAATGCGGGTAAAGCTGTAAGGACAAGAGGACAGCCCATCCCCCACCATGGGGACCTTTTGTAAATGTTCAGGTTTATGTTATTAAATGCAAAAATGTTGTTCTTATAAATTTGTTCTTGTCATTGTGTGTATGTATTCTAGAAGGTTTGAGGCCTATCCTCGCACAAAGGCCAACACTGTCAGCTCTGCACTGAGACAGCAGTGCAGCCGGGGGCTGGAAATTCCTGGGTATTTACCAGGGCGGGAAAGTCCTTAGCTGGCAGTCTGGTCGTAAATCTGCCAGGCTAACGAGGATGAAGCATGATAAGGGCAAGGTCCTTTCCAAGCTTACGTGCCAAGCCAGAAGTCCAGAAGCAAGGTCAATAGATGTCCGGGTTCAGTTGCCAAGAGGTCAGTCCAAGATAAGGTTCAGGGTATCTGGAAACACATGAAGCCATGCCTGACGTTACAGTCAGCAACAAGCTGAAGCCAAGGTTTGTCTTTTAAGGAGCAGGTTTGTCAGCAGGTGTGAGCCATCAGCGTTTTGGCCTTAAGTGGACAGGCCTGCCCCTCTTCTGTCTGACCTTCTGTTGTCTACGTTCTGCAGGTGAGGGGGGAGTATCCTGTTCACTGCCTGCGTCTGGCTGAAGGGCTTCAGCTGTGTCTGGGGGGCTCTGCAGCTGAAGGGGAGAAGGAGCTGGGTTCTCAGTAGTTTCCTCCATTTCTCCTTCTGGGTCTGCTGCTTCTGGGTCTGCTGCTGTTACTCCCAAGTCATCCTCGTCTGATGAGTCCTCTGACGGGGCCATGACAAACACCATCACAGTTACCAAAAGACTGCTGAAGGAATTCATTCTTCAATTTGGTATTTCCTTTCCCTTATGAGCACCAGAGCAACAGCTGAAAGGAAAAAAAAAATCTGGACTGTCACTTCATGAAATCTTCATGGGTCGCTTGATGTGAACCCCAGTTTCACTTCCTGTAAATCCTGCCCATTGTGATCTCCATTTAAATGATGAAATAGTCATGAGGTTTTCATGAATGAAGGCCTTTCATTACAGATACAGGCAGTCCTACCCAAGGAACCAGAGGACCAGCATCATCTGATCCAGCTAGGTGACTGGGTTCAAATCAAGGTACATCAAAGGAAGTCTTCACTGGATCCTCACTGGAAAGATAACTGAGAGTGATGTTGTGCAAAATCCTGAAATCCTGATTGATCTCATGAATTGCAATCTGAAAGGATAGGAGATACCAGAACACCACAAATCCTCCTGCCCAGCAATAAAATGTGTATCGTAATGTTATGCTCCATTCAGTGAAAATGTGTCAAATTCCTGCTTTCTTAATCTTCAGTCTCTGGATGACACCAATATTAGCACAGATCTAAGCATGAGGAAAAATAGCAGATCCTCATTACTTCAGCAGCTTTTGTGTATATGTTGTAAGGTGAGGACTGCTAACCCAGCACCCTCGAGGGCCTACACTGGCACTCTCATAAAGGGGTCTCAGACTCTGTGATTCCACATATGTGGAATTATATTCCACATATAAGTAGAATTAATATGTGACTCTGTGACCATTACTTTTTTTAAAAAAGTAAGTCTCTAGCCTTCCTACAAAGAAAGCAATGACGCAAAATGTGCAGGGATCCTTGTAAGCAACTTCTGTGAAATGATCCAGCCTGGCTGTTCCTGCCTATTAGGTTTTTTAGTCAATGAGTGAAGTAGAGTGTGACTGATAAGTGTGTTGTTTGGACAGCAGATAGTGGGAATCTGTGGGGGCCTGAAGAGCTTCAGTTCACCCCTCTTCTTTAGTGAAGGTTTCCTTCTTCTGTCTTATTTTCTAGTAGTCCTTGGAATCCCCATAGATTGCCCTTCCTTCTTATGTAGCAACCAGGATGCATAAGCACATAAGAGCCTGATGGATCAGGCAGGATTCCAAAAGCTGCTGGACCATAGATTTATCCAGTGGCATAACTGTATACCTCCTGCTGCTGCTGCTAAGGGTCTGTGAGGAATGTTATTCTCTACATGGTGATAGTGGCAGTGTTATTTCCAATGCCCTTCCTAATGATCCCTAGCATGGAATTTGCCTTTTTCACAGCTGCTGCACACTGGTTGACATCTTCCTCGACCTATCCACTGTAACCCTTCCTGGTCAGTCAACACCAGTTCAGACCCTATCAGTGTATATATGGAATTAAGTTGTTGTTTTGCTCCAATATGCATAACTTTACACTTGTTTACATTGAATTTCATTTGCCATTTTAATTCCCATTCACTCAATTCGGAGAGGTTCTTTTGGAGCAATCCATTTCTGTTTTTAAAACCCTGAACAATTTAGTATCATCAGCAAACCTGGCACCCTCACTGTTCACCCCTAACTCCAGATCACTTATGAACAAGTTAAAAAGCACAGGTCCCAATGCCAATCCTTGGGGGACTCCACTTTCTACATCCCTCCATTGGGAGAACTATCCATTTATTCCTACTGTATGCTTCTAGTACTTAACCAATTTCTGAACACAAGAGGACCTTTCCTCTTATTCCATGACTGCTAAGCTTACTCACTAAAACTTTGGTGAGGTACCTTGTCAAATGCTTTTGAAAGTCCAGCTATGTCATCTGAATCACCTCTATATGTTTGTTGACATCAGAATCAGAGCAATGCTTAAACTTGAGGAAAGTAACAAGGAGAGAATTCAAGCAGGGGCCCTTTCAACTGACTAACTATATCTATTGCTCCAATGATCAATAGATTCAGAGCACTCAGTGGAACAATGCATCGATTGAAGTAAAACTTCCAACAGTAATTGCATTTTGTTGTTGTTGGAAATGAGGGTACATATTTGTCTATATGACACCAGATAAAGTCAACTAAGGTCACTCCAGCATATTAAGAGAAATTTATTTAGAATCAGGTTCTGATAAAGTGATACTTGCAAAACATCAAAAGGACCTGTGATCATCCCAGGATCAGTATGCATTCCCATTCATTGGGCATGACCTGTTGCTTTTGGGATATCTGTAAAGGGAAGCAAGATTTGTTAAAATAGCAACTCGTAATAGCTACTCCTGGGACAAATAGCTTCTATTCATTTCTGCCAATCTAGATGCAGATTCCAAAGATGGAAAAGAATGTACTCAGAATCAGATACCATCTTTAGTTTTTGTGGTCAGGTGCTCCTTTGTATTCAGATCAGGCCTGAGTACAATAATGTAGCACTTGGGCATGAAGATGCAGCCCAGAAGGCCAGCACTGGAGGCCAAGATAGAGAAGACCTGCACGGCTACCATGTATTTCCTCTTTGTGCTCAGGTAGGTGGGCACAAAGGACACCCAAACACTGCAGAAGACCAGCATGCTGAAGGTGATCAGCTTGGCTTCATTGAAGGCCCCAGGCAGCTTCCTGGCTAGGAAAGCCACAGTGAAGCAGATGGCAACCAGGAAGCCCATGTAGGCAAAGGCAACATAAAACATGGCAACAGACCCTTCATTGCATTGCAGGATGATCTCTCCAGGCTGGGAGTTCATGTCAGAATATGGGAATGGGGGATAGAGCCCCAGCCAGATGGTGCAGATGACAGCTTGGACACTGGAACAGGAAATGACAATGGAGTTGGCCAGACTCTTCCCCAACCATCTCTTCACCCTGTTCCCTGGCTTTGTGGCTAGGAAGGCCAGCACCACAGTGACGGTTTTTGCCAACAAAGAAGAGATAGCAACTGAGAAGTTGATGCTGAAGGCCGTTTGTCGGAGAAGACAGGTTGCCTTCCTTGGCTGGCCGACGAACAGGAAGGAGGACAAAAAGGAAAGCAGGAGGGAGACGAGGAGGATGTAGGAGAGGTCCCGGTTGTTGGCTTTGACTATTGGAGTTTCTAGGAATTTAATGAAGATTCGAAATGCAAAGCCTGTCGTTAAGGAGAAAAATAGGGAAATGGAAGCCAAGGTGATCCCCCAAATGTCTTCATAAGAAAGGAAGGTGATAGTCTTGGGGACACATTGATCTCGGTCCTTATTTGATTGCTTGTCTTCTGGACATTTGATGCAGTGGTCTGCATCTGAAAAGAAGAGCAGCTTCATCATCAATCCTATATCCACAATTATCTGTGTTCTATTAAATTCCACAAAACACACATTATTTAGTGAGCATTTACATGGCTCAGGCAAAGACTGGAGAAGAGCCACCATTGTGCAGTGAGGGTCCAGGAGAGAAGAAGTTTCCTTTGACTGTTGCCCCTCCCACTCTGCACGCATTTATTAATTGGAGAGCTACTTAGCGCAGAGGCTGATGTGGGGGAAGCTACAGGAACATAGGTAGCAGCTCTCCGGGATTTCAGGCAGGGGACATTTCCAGCCCTACCTCAACACGCTGTGAATAAAAGCAGGGGCCTTCTGCATGTAGATCAGATGCTGTACCACCTGAACTACAGCCCTTCTCCAGCAGAAGTGGAAACACCAGGAGGCTGAATTCCCTGTCTTCATTTGGAAATTGACTGGGCCAGAGGCTCAGGTCTTGTGTCGGGGAGCCTGTAGGAAGATGAAATTAATGGCATGAAGATCTGCAATGCCAACTCAAACGCATGTTGACTCCCAGTCTATGGAGCTGATGGCACTGCGATCTCAGGATGGGAGTGGCTTTGGTGATGGACAAAGACAAAAAAAGCTTTGGCTCTATGATATGACTTAAGAGTTTTGCTCAGTCCATCTATTGGAACGTATTATAAGATGTGCCTTCAGAATCTTTCACTTTGATGTTAAATGGATATCCAGCAACTTCTTTCATGCTGATATGTATTTGTATTTTTTTGTTTCCACAATGGTGTCTAAGGCCACCTAGAATGCATTTGATTTGTTGTAGTGTGCAAGATATGAATATATAGTATATTATAAATATTAGTCTGCTGTCTGAAATCTGACTCCCAAATAGAAAATTTCTGGTACCTCCCAAGACTCAAGAATCCTTGAGTGGGGTGTCCTCTACCCTGCGCGTGCATTTGACAACTGCTGTTGATAAGCTGTGAGCTCAGGTGAACTAAAATTCAACATACAAGGACTCCAAGTAGGCATGAAGGAAGGGAGAAAGCAAGAACCCTCAACGTTGTGCATTCACTGGCAAGGGTGCTGGCCTTGCCGATATCAGAATGTTAGGCTGGAGGACTATGGCAGAGGCATCACACAATGTTGTGTGTATTTGGAATAAATGGAGACTGAGTGCTTGGGTTTTTTTCTATGCAGTCTACACACAATCTACATCTATTGCATATTTTTTTACCTGTGAAAAGTGCTTCTTGAGAAATGTGTCTCATTCTGAAAACAAAATAAAAGCTCATTTCTGATCACTACTGTACTATCCTGCAGTGTGTCCATTTGAAAACAGATGTAGGTGGTCCTGGCAATGGGGAGGTGATGTGTGGGTGAGGATCTGAATCCTGGTCTCCCAATTCCTAATCCAATGCTCTATCCACTACACCATCCCAGTGGCATTTCACTTGTTATTGGGTTGACCTCCTTTTATCATATGTTGATATTTTGTTGGTATCTTGTAGTACTATATCTGGATTTTGTTCATTTGATTTTTAGCAATATTTTGAATTGTTACAGGGCGGCAATATGATTTTATTGTATATTTTGTCATTTCTATGAGTTGCAGGTTGTCTTGAATACAGTAATATGAAAACTGGGATACAGATTAAAAATGGGATGAAATGTTTAAGGGGCAGAAATTCAACAGTCATACTTGACACCGACTGAACTATGGGATCCCCTGCATGAAACCATCACTTCAAGAGGATTTCCAGGCTGGGGGGTGGGGGAGGGCTGGGTTGATGCCTTGTGAGCTGTAGGAGAATCACTATCCATCAGATCAGCCCTGGTCCACTCTGAAATTACTTGCCTTCCATGGTGGAGATTGTCCCTTCCATGCAGGGAGCGCAATCGTAGCAGCAAAGTGGCTCTCCTTCCTGGATGACCTTGATGTACCCAGCGCGGCAGCTCTCAGTACATCTGGAATGAGGCACTGTCTACCCATAAAGACAGAGGATGAAATGTTAATGGTATTTCTGGCTGGAATCTCACTAAAAGCAGGTTAAACTCCTTCCCTGAGCACTACAGTCATGATCCTGATCAGCCCCTCCACCAACTGCTATTTATATACATATTTTAAACATATTCATGTAACATGGAATGCCACAACTTGTTTGAACCTTCTTTTCTGTGAAGCCTGCATATGACTGCCATTTAAGATAACTTTTGCAAGGGGCTAGTTCAGTCTGTTCTGTCTTCTCAGCCCAGCCTGTTCCAAACTCTTCTCATGGACAAACTGCTTCTGCTCTAGCTAGATCCCTTCCCTTCCCTCTTACAGGCTGTTCCCTTGCCTCCTCTCTGCATTTATTCTTTTTTTTTCTGGTGGGTCAGTTAGGAACTTGAATTAAAACATTCCTACTTTTTTAACTGTATCGGGAAGGTTTAAAGGAACCCATATTGCTGACTTGGAAACTGCACTTTTCCAGGGTTCAGGGTTGACGTACAAAGATGCACCTATCTTTAGACACCCCCATCATAAACTGTGTGTCTCAGGGAAAGTAAGCCAGCTTGTACACTGGTTTTGTCACCTGATGCAGACTAGCCACCAAAGAATCATACCCAGCTGTTTTGGGGAGACTAGGCCCCATCCTGCTTAGTTCATTTGCGAATGTATACAAAAAACGCTCCTGCCAGCCTGCCTGCTTGACTTTCTTCTTGAGCTGTAGTTTGATTGATCTACTGTGTCTTTATAAATGCTCTATATACTTTTGTGAGAGCAACCCCATTAAGCCCAGTGGGCTTACTTCTTAGTAGACTTACATAGAATTAGGAATTCTACTCTGAAGTAACCATGGTGAAAACTGAAGCAGGACAGATTTTATTCTTGAGAAGTTGACCCAAAACAGTTTTGACTCTGGTTCTGCCCTTCATCAGCTCTGGATCCACCCCCTGCTGGCTTGCAACCCCCTGAGAGATTACCCCTGGGGGGAATGAGGCCCTTGACAGCAAAAAACATTTGCTCTTCCTGATGTAACATGGGACTAGGAGGACTGGGAACTTAATTCCTTGCTTTTGGGTGCACAAGTCAACAGGAACCTTTCCTATTAAACTAAGAGTGCTTTGTAATCCAAGAATACATCCCCTCACCCTTGGATAAAACCCCAAGGAAGTATTAGAACCTTACAGAAGTTTAAGAGAATACAGTGATTGAAATGGCTTCACCCACCTTGTTAAACCAAGAGGGCCACACAATGGCATCTTGATCAATGGTGACTTTTATGCCTGGTGTTTCCTCCCTCTCCATACTCCCAACATTCCTTTTATGAAGGGAGTTATTAGGAAGCCTCACAATGTTCACAATGTCAAAGTCAGCTGCCAGATCTCCTTTCTCATCCCAATATACTCCATCCGCGGAAACATTGTAAAACCGGACGTTTCTCAGGAAAGGGTGAAGCTGGAATGACAGAGAAATTTCCACCATTGAGAGAAGCTGGTTATTTCCTCCCTGCTGGTGAACACGTCAAGACACATTGTGGCCATGCAGGGTTTTTCATTTTTTAAAAATGTTCCCCATCTACCTGTGCTGTTAGGAAATGGGGCATTGGAGCCTAGGCAGTGCCAGCACGGCAATCAGCTGTAGCTTGGGGAGCTCCAGCCATTGCACTCCAGCTGACAGTGCTCCAGCTGATCAGCAGGGGCCCACTTTCCGGAGGGTTTTGGTTTTTGGCAGGGGCCTGGAATGTAACCTGCCATATGAGTGGGGCCCTACTGTAGTTGCAGCAGGAGATGAGGAGATTCCACCTCACCTCAGAAATAGGCAAAATGCCACCTCATTTCTAGTCAGGCTATCTAGCTCATATTATCAACACTGGCTGGAAGTAGCTTTCCAGGGTTCCAGACAGGAGTCTTTCCAACATCTGCTTGGAAACCTCAGGGATTGAACCAGTGACCTTCCACTTAACTATAGACCCTGTCCAAGTTGGTATCTTTAAGTAAAATAGCAACTGCAGAGTGGAATTGATTGTCATTTTCAGCGGGACCATATCCATCCATATCACTGGAGGGGGGAAAGGAATACCTGTAATGGTCAGATTCGTTCACCTTCCAATCTGTTTTCACCTAACATCAACATCTGCTTGTGTTGTGACCCAGGACAGGGAGGACTTTTAGGAGGGGGACTCTGACTTTGAGGACTGGGGCAATGAGCAGAGGGAGGAGGGTTTGCACTGTGCCCAGTCACCTTCCCCCCACATAAGCACAGCAAGAGCTGTCAGAGACTCATCCTATGGACACTCCCCCCTCACCCATGCCCAAGGTGCTGCCTTGCCAACTTGCTGATTCCCAGCCAGGCGCCCAGCAGCTTCCCATGCCTGAACAGACTATTAGCTCCCACCATTCAGAGGGGGAAGCCAAGATCCAGCCCCCTTTGCACCATTCCCGGAGGCTTCAGAGGCGCAATGAGCAACAGCCAGGGTTAAGGAGGAGCCATTGTTTATGCACGAAAAAGAAACCTACTTAAGTGGGCTTTGAGGTGGGGAGAGTTGCGGAGTCAATGTCTGGCTGCGAAGACATGCTTAGAGGGGGAATTAGTTCCTAGAAAGCATAGTTAGGTGAATGATTCAAAAAGCTTTTGACATAACTGTAACCTTTCTTAATAAAAAGAGAAAAACTCACAGAACCGAGTGCACCTGAATTTCTCAAATTAGGGCAGGACAACTTGTTTCTGGACGAGTATGCAGCGTTCAATGCATGTGCCAGAGCTCGGACTGTGCTGTAAATGCAGTAAGTGTCTTGGAACAGGCTCCTTTCAAGGACATCCTGACGGAAGCCCTCCAGGTTCTCCTTTGCTCTGCATCGCTTCTGGCCTTTCACAGATAACACATGCTTTGAATATGAGCAGTCATATCCTTCTGGCCAAAGTGGATAGAAAATTGGCAGATCATAATCACGTTTTGATCTTTTCTTTGTCTGGAAAAATAACGATAAAAAGCCATGCATGTGCTCGATATGAAGTAGGTAGTGAGACATGCTCGAGCTGACATATGGCAAGGCTATAGTGATCCAAATTTTCCCCATAATTGGTTCCAAGCTTTTGTCCATGTTATATATCATGAATGCTACATCTAAGTAGGACTGAGACGCTCCATAGTAAAGAAATACATTGACTTGTCTGTATGTGAAAAGCAATGATCTCTGTTGCTGTTCTTCATTGTAAAATTTTGAAAAAGTCATCTGTCGTGAGATGGTCTGTGAGAGGGCAACACAAACACCACTCCCCATGAGCACTGGCACCAAGGCCTTCATGAACCTTTCTCCATTGTCAGTGTCTGGAGCAACGAGACCGACCCAGGTCCATCTGAAATGGAGGAGCAGTTGGACAATTCCAAGGTTTTCGGGTTCTTCTTTAGAGATCATCCAGTAGACAAAGGGGGACTGTGTTTTGTCAAGAATATGGTTAACAGAAGCATAAGGGACCTGGAAAAAATAGGAGGAGCATAACAGCATAATAATCTCCACCAGTTTTGTGCTAGGTCAGTGATCTTTGGTATATTTTTGTTGTTGATAAAAACACCATTGTAACCTCAATGAAGCATGAGTTTTGCACTTTACAGATTTCCTGCCCTTTATTTAGAAGCAGGGCAGATTAGAACAATGTAATATACAGTTGCCAAAACCAGTAAAACCCACAAGACCTAGTATGTCAAGTCTGCAGTGGATGCGCTTTTCCGCTTCTGTTTGTTGTAGGGAAAGAGCCTACTTTTCAGCAACACTGTGCTTTGACTCACTTCAGTCTCCGCTTCTCACCTGAGCACTGCTCAGGAGCTACCTGATGCATAGCTTTTAGATAGACCGTTTTGAACTGTGATGTCTGACAGGACTGGGCCTTCTGGATTTTGGGCAGGGGAGAGGCAAATGTGCAAGAGTAGCTTTGCAGCAGGAAATGCAACACTGATACCTTTTTATGATTTTGCAAGGGAAATGTGCAAATTTCATGACTCATGATCACCACTCAAAAACAAAATTCATGCTGCTGGAGTAGAAACATATTTCAGCTCATAACGTCCTTTCTGGCCAAAATAAGATTACCTTTGTTTTCCATGACTCACTACACAACACATTTAGAGGTAATGGGAACATTACTCCCAAATGTTTCTAGGACCTCATTTTCCACTGCTTGTCACTTCAGTCAATGCACTGTCTCGCTGTGTGCTCTGAATTATTAGGGGCAATAGATATAGTTAGTCAGTTGAAAGGGCCACTGCTTCAATTCTCTCCTTGTTATTTTCCTCAAGATAAAGCATGCCTCTGATGGGTTAGATTGATATTCTCAGGGTTATCATCACTTCCAGTTCCTCCTTCTTCTTCCCACAATTTTTCCTCTCCCTACCTTCTGAATTCAGCTAGTGTAGATGATTAGGCTTTCCTATTCAGGTGTATTTTCTTAATAAAATGTATTTATTTTGTTTAAGATAAACACCAGTCTCTTTCATATTCTTTTATATCTCCAATGAACTCTGCTACATCAAGCATAAAGTTATGGGCCCAGACATAATTGGAGATTTTAAAAAGTAAGAGAAAAAGGAGTCTGTGGAGTGTGTAATACAGACAGATAAGAAAGGATGGCTACTTCTGAATCTGCTAGGAGGTCTGATGCCACTGAGCTGCTAAATGACTGAAAGTACAGAAGATGGTTCTTTTGGATGAAAATACTGCTGAATACTTTGGAGTTAGCCTTTGTCCTCAAAGTACAAGGCCAGAGGCTTCTGGAACAAAAGAAGATGAATGGGATGCTGCATAACAGGAAAGCCACAGGACACATATCTCTAGCTGTACATGATAATTTAATTTACTATATTGAAAATAAGCAAATTGCAAATGAAATGTAGGAAAGGTTGAGGCAAGTTTTTCAACAAAACAATGAATACTCAAGTTTCCATGATGCTAAAATTCTGCAATAAGAGTCTTAACGAGCCAAATAATCTATCAGAGCATATGAGCTCTTTCTTGGGAACAGTAAGAGAATTGAAGCAACAGGAGATAAATTTACCTGAGGCAACTGAGATTGGTCTTTTTCACCTCCAGAATATGAAGGAATGTTTAATTTACTTTGAGTTAAGGAAAATGTGACTTTGAGTTTTGTCCAGGAATGTTTTGTAGTGGGATCTGGGTTAAAATGTACATATAATGTGCTGAGATCATTTACACAAGCTTATAGTGGTTTGGCTTGTAGCTTAGTATAGCACAGAGCATAGAGGAAAAGTTCTCTTTTGAAAATGGGTTTTCTCCCACCCTCCCTTCTGAACAATGTTTTCTTACAGTGGAGTACAGACACACATATAAAATGTCTATGCAGACAGCCAATGTGTTATGTTTACTTTGAACATGAAGCAAAAGGAAGTTTATTATATAGCACTGCTGACATTCGCAGACAGGGCAAAGCAGACTTTCCAGAAAGTTGAGAATAGAAGTCCCACCAGGAGCCTGACTAATGACCCAATGGAGAGCCTGATGAGGCTGTAGAAAGAAGCAAAGTAAAGAACTGTGAACAGGCAGTAGCTGACAAGATCATGGAAACAGGTCTTCCCTTAGATGAAATGTGTATAAAAAGCCAGGTTGTATAGCACCTGGAACTTACCTCCTTTAAAGAGAAAAATGAAGTGTTACAAAAGTTTAAAGAGTATGTGGCAAGAGTGAGCAATAAATTTGGGAGAAAGCCCAAGACTCTGGCACACTGACAATGGGGCTGAATACACAGGGAAAGATCTTGAAGAATAAACAACAAGGCATTAAACATGAAAAAACAATTCCTTATACCCCAGAACAAAATGGAGTGTCAGAAAGGAAAAATAGAACACTCTTAGAAATGACAAGAAGTAAACTTCTCGAAGCTGGATTGCAAAACAAATATTGGAGGGAAGCAATTACGACAGCCACTTACTTGCAAAACAGGTTACCCACTAAAGGTACAGAAGCAACACCATTTTAACTGTGGAATGGAACCAAACCAAATGTAAGGCATATTAGAATGTTTGGGTCTAAAGTGTGTGCTTACATTCCCAAAGAAAAGAAACTAGATTGCAGAAGTGAAGTAGGCATATTTGTTGGCTATGAATTTGGCTGCAAAGGCTACAGCATACATGATCCTATCACAGAAACAGTCAAGGTAGTATTGTAATATTGCATACTTCAATGAGAGACAAACACCAAATACCAGTAAAATGTCAGAAATCAAACTAGGCATCCCAAAAGGAGAAGAAACAGTGCAGAAGCTGCAGCAAGAAGCAAAGACTGTGACCTTTGAAACTTCAAGCAAACTCAAGCAAGAAGGGGGTGCAAGAGCTGATCCAGAGGTGAGGTCCTCAAGCAGACCCAACAATGAGATGACATGCAATTGGCTGTCTCTTCTAACCAGAGTGGAGGAGACACCAAAGCCCTCCAACTGGCAAGACATGTATGGGAAAATAACTGGAAGCCATCTAGATGTATGAGAAGGTTTAGGGTGGCATGCTTAATTCCCCTGTCCCATGCTACTGTCTCACACCCCTATACCCCAGCCAGGTGGACCTTTTGGCTGCTTTCTCACTCTGCCTATACAGCATACAATAAGACATAAGTCTGAAAACTCTGTTTATGTAACACAGATGAGGTAAGAGAGGCCCTTAATTGACCAAAATAGACAGGGGATGCCAATAGCTTGTTAGTGAAGAGGTTTCCACACACTGATAAAAGCTGCGACCTTGGCCTTCAGGTCACCTGCAATGAATCAGGCTGCTACAAAGCTCGAGGATACTCACCAGCAGGATTGATAAACAAGACAGAAACATGAGACCCAAGTTAAAAAACCATCCCAATAGGTATAACTAATTAAAATCACAGGTGCAAACCTACACCCAAGTTGAGGGGCTCTTTTAGTATATATAAGGTTCCCTGGGTTTGGTTTGGGAAGTTTCCAACACAGACTTGGATAGGTGAGGTGCTGTGTACTTACAGACCAACTGGGTTCTCTCCATTGTTGCTATCTGGGGCTCCCAACAACAGAAAGGAGAACGTAAGATAAAACTGTGCTCAGAAGTTGCTTCCATCTGTGTTATTGCTTTGCCTGCCATGAAACACTAGCTGTAGTCCAATAAAGCAATAACTCTTCTCCACAAGTGTGTTTGATTGCCTTTGAAATCCCCCCCTCCCCTGAACCTCTTGCCTTTGGCAAAAGAGATGTCAGATACTGAGACAGACAAATGGCTGTGAACTGCTGGAGAAGAAATAGAATCTCTTCACAGGAACAAAACATGGACTCCTACATAGGGTTGCCATATTGCCTGGTTAGCCGGATTTTACCTGAATTCTTTGCATGCCACCTGGCACCGGTTTAGCCCCTTAGGTGGCCCAGATTCTCAGCTTTAATTTTTTTAAAGAAAGTTTCTAGGTGGTCCGGTTCTTGGATATACATAAAAATGTCAGCCGCCCCCCGACTGTTAAATCTTTCTTTAAACAGTACTGTATAGCACTTTGTAGCTTTAACCCCGCCCATTCAGGATTGCAGCCGATCAGTGAAGCCAGGGTTGCATTTGGTTGACCTGAGGCAGTGTCTAGAAAACCTCATTGCAATGCCAGAAAATGGTGATTCCCCCCCCCTGTTTATCTGAAAATCTCATAAATTGGGTAAGTATATACATTTCAGTTGTTTTCCCTCTTGTGTGTAGGAGTCAGATCCTGGGCAGTGTTTTGAAAACCTTCCCAATACTTGCTTTTGTAAAAGCAATGCTAATCCCATATGCCCAGAATAAATCCCACTGAATTCAATAGGACTTACTTTTGAGTAGACATGGTTATGAATGTGCTGAAAATCAATGGGACTTTGGAGTGAATGTAAAAAAGAATTGTGTTTGTGTTGTAACTCTTTTTGTTTTGGTTTTTGGTTAGGCATCCTGACTGGTTGTGAGATGCTTAGTTTTCTGCCTTACTCATAGGAATCTTGTTGTGGTTGGTATGGTGTTGCATTTAAGAAATCATGGTACGAAATGGCCTGAATCAGTATAAGGCAGATTCCTTGGTTCCTAAAAGTGGCAAGAGACTCAAGGGCCACAGTGACTCCAACATTTATTCATGTATTTTTATTTACAACATTTATATACCGCTTCATTGTAAAAAATGTCAAAGTGGTTTACAGAAAGAATTAAAACAATAAAATTATTGGCAAAAGCATTAAGGACAGATACTTAAAAAAACATTCAAAATAATAAAACCAACAATGAGTTAAAAACAGATTTAAAAACACAATAGCTTTCACACGCCTGGAGAGGCTTGCCTCAAGAAAACTGATTTTAGCAGGTGCTGAAAAGAGGTGTCTGCCTAATGTCAATAGGCAAGGAGTTCTAAATGTAGGTGCTGCCACTTTACAGGACTGATTTCTTACAAGAGCAGAACAAGTACTGTACTATGTGGCCCCCATAACATGGAAAGCACAGCTTGAACTTGGCCTGGTAGCAAATCAGCAACCAATGCAGATTTCAGAGCAGAGGTATTATGTGCTGATAGGATCTCACTCCTGTCAGAAATTGTGCTGCAGCATTCTCCATTAACTGCAGTCCCCAGGTCAGGTTGTGCTGCATGGGGATTTCTGTGATCTTGGCTGACTGGCTGCTAGGATTTTTTTAGTTTGGGTTTTTGGTTATGAATCCTGACTGGTTGTGGGATGCTGAGGTTTCTGCCTTGCTCATAGGAATCTTGTTGTGGTTGGTATGGTATTACATTTAGGAAAGTGTTACTGCCTTTTGTGTTGTTGTTTTCCTATTTGCATTTCACTTATCTTTAACCTCACTCTGTAACAGCCATAGAAGCAACAACAGCATATGCAAGATAATTAACTCCCAATAGTGATAAGAGCAAGAATTTATTATTATTATTTCAGTTAAAACAAGAGGCTTATCAGTACTTTGAAGAGGACCAGATATTTATTTTCTTTCTGAGCCCAGGACTGGGTCTTTCATGATGCCTGGGGGGGGCACAGGAGAGTAGTCGATAAGACAGACATCCTGGCATTGGTAATCTAATTAGCAAGGTATGTGTGGGGTTGTTGCACACTTCCAGGCCCAGTTTCATTTTGAGTATGGAGGTGGAAACAGTGTAGATGTGGTTGATCAAAGGGAGAAGAAATTTTGAGTTAAGCAAAGCTCTGCTTTTGTAAAACCTAAGACAGATAGAGATACTTTGAATGTCTGAGTGCCTGCACCAGTGGAATACTGGAGGAACTTGTAAAACTTGCCGCAACAGTATTTACAACTGAGCATGTAGTGTGAAAGACTCCTTTTCCTAACATTTTGGCTTCTTCTTTTTCTCCACCCACCACATCTCTGAAATATATCATATATGTAATGGTTAACCATACTAAAAAATGTAAATAAGTTTATTTCGGTCAATGACCAGCAAAGGTTAACCATATTGCTGCCCTGACTTACTTTATGTTTGTTGCTATTTTGTGTTTTTATTATGTTTTTATATTGATTGTGTATTTTTATTGTTTTTATTATATTTGTAAGCTGTGCTGAGCTCTGTTTTTAACAGCAGAAGGGCAGGATATAAATCCTCTTAATCAATAAATAACTATTCCATAGTGTTGGAAACTAGAGTCTAGGCATTTAAAGCTGAAAATGTTGCTTTTTAAAAAAAGATTTCTCACATCTTTCCCCAGTTTTTGGTGGTAATTCCTAGGCACAAAAACAAAACAACTGGACAATCCAAATATTAATATGCAAATAATTTGTATAATATGCAAATAATTTGCATAATATGCAAATTAGCCTGTCCAGTTTTGTGGAACTGGAATATGGCAACCCTACTCCTACAGAGCTACCAAAAGGTAAAAAGACCATTGGATGTAAATGGGTCTTTAGAACCAAATGAAGTGCGGAAGGGAATATGCAGTGCTACAAAGCTAGGCTAGTTGCTAAGGGATACTCCCAAAAGTATGGTGAAGATTATTATGAAACCTTTGCACCTGTGGTCAAACATACTTCAATAAGGACACTCATCAGTCTCGAAGTTCAAGAATAATAGATGGACATTCATCTTGACCAATGTGGATGATTTGGTCTTAGGTCACCAAGGCAAGAACGACAGTGATGAAATCGTGAGGAATCTTAACAAGGAAACAGAAGTGAAAGAGCTGGGAGACATTTCTTACTATCTCGGAATCCAGATGGAAAGGGGACAAAATGGAAGCTCTTCATTAACAAGAAAGAGAAGCCAATGGACCTGATAGAGCAGCTTGGGCTGACAGAGCCAATGTTGCAGAAACACCCGTGGAAGTGGGCTTCTTTAAAGACAATGAGACTAAGGAACAGTCAGTACATGACAGAAATTGGAAACCTCCTGTACATACCACTATAAGAAGACAGGACATTGCAGCAGCAGTTGGAATACTGTGTAGAAAAGTTAATGCACCAACAAAGAAAGATTTGACTGCTGTCAAGAGGATAGGAAGATATCGAAAGGGAACTGCAGATCTGAAATTCATGCAATCTGCAAATAGTAATCCCAGACTGGTGGGCTATATGGATGCAAACTGGGCTGAGGACAGAGAAAACCGAACATCCACTAGTGGGAAACTGTTCTGTTATGGAGGACTCATTAGTTAGACTAGTAAGAAACAGTCAGTTGTAGCCGTCTCCTCTACAGAAGCAGAATACATATCTGCCGCACAAGCATGTCAAGAAGCAACCTGGTTACACAGCCTACTCTAGACTTTGGAATCAATGAACCAAAGCTAACTAGAATGCATGAAGACAACAAGAGCTTTATTTAGTTCTCCCAATCAGAAAGTTTGTCACCGCAAACAAAGCACATTGATACCAAGTACCACTGCGTGAGAGATGTACAATAGAAAGGCTCATTGAGCTGTACTCTCCGACAGAAGAAAAGGTGGCAGATGTTCTTACCAAGCCACTGCCAGGAGAGTCTTTTCAGGATCTTCGTGAAGTGATGGGAGTTGAGAATTGGAGCACGAGACAGTGAGAAGGGGTGTTGGAAGTTTCACTTTTATCAATGCATTGTCTCGCTGTAGGCTCTGAATCTATTTATCGACCATTGGGGCAATAGATATAGCAAGCCAGTTGAAAGAGCCCCTGCTTGAATTCTGTCTTTGTTACTTTCCTCAAGCTTAAGCATGCCTCTCATTGGTTAGACTGATATTCTCAGGGCTATCATCACTTCCAGTTCCTCCTCCTCCTCCTCTCCACAATTCTCTCCCTACCTTTTGAATCCAGCTAGTATAGATGATTAGGCTTTCCTATCCAGGTGTGCTTTCTTAATAAAATGAGTTTATTTTGTTTACGATAAACACCACTCTCTTTCATATTCTTTTATCTCTCCAATGAACTCTGCTGCATAAAGCAACCCTCTTCATAGAGATCACCCCAATACTTCTGCTCTCAGAAGATGTGCATGTGATGTTCCTGCTTATAGTGTAAATATGGTAAGTGCTGTTTATATAGAAGACATATGGTAAGTGGAGTGAAAGAGGAGGGGGGAGTACATGAGCAGTAGAATGCTGGATGATTGGCTGAGCGTTTGAATGGCTGGGAGTATAAATGGAAGAATGACAGTTGAATCTGGGTGGATGTTGGGAGTGTGGAAAAAGAGGTGTTTGAGGGTGGAGGTCAGGAGTGTGGAGAAAGAGGGAGTTGGAGTTCGGATTAATACTAAGTCAAGTACAAAACAGGAATAGATGAAACCATACTCTTGTGAAACATTCTAAAAGTAATCTTGTTATTTCTGATATTTAATAAATACTTATTTGGTTTACCAAAGGCCTGATCCTTGGCTGGGGAATATACAGACCAGAAGGGAGGGCAAGGTAATTACCAAGGCTGAACAGAAACAGTATCTAATGGTGGCAGCGGTGAAGGGAGAGATTGTAACAAGTCATGTATCCAGAGCAACCCAGAGTTGTATGCGTTATCTATAAAGATACAAGGGGGTTGGTAACAGCATAAGCACGCAGTCACAAAAGTAACCAGCTAGAGAGAGACTCAGGCAAAGTCTCTGGAAGTATTGGTTATAGGACGTGACTGGTGGTGCTGCCTAGCAGTGGGATCTAGTGAGATCTGTGCTAGAGCAGAGAGAGAAACCATATAAAGGACGGTCCGAACTGGTGGTGTCCCTGGTGGTGCCTAGTGAAAGGCAGTAGCCACAAGCAGGTGGGAACCTGACAGGGAGAACCAGGGAAGGACGTCACAGTGCACAGCATACATAGCCCTGAAAGGCCTTGTGGAGGTTGCATTTCCATCTCACCAGGGAGGAATTCACACCCCGTTTCCCCACTAAGCTACTGGGTACCTTATAGCGTGGTCTCCTGTGAGCTTGCTTCTGCCCTTCCTCCCTTCAAGTGGGCAACTATGTTGCACAGAGTGCTCTGACTGAGCCTGCTCTTTCAAGCTGAGTGACGCTTCCAGTCCTTCCTTCTCCAAATGACTCCTGACATTTTCTCCCGCAAAGAGGTTGTTGCCTGCAAGCTGCCTGCACCTGTGTAATCATACCTGGGGAATTTTGTACATCTCCATCATTGTTGAAATCTGGATGGAGGTGTCTGAGTCAGCCCCTTCAATGAAAGCCAGTGGCTTCTTCTCTTTTCCACAGTTGTAGTTTGGAACATTTGCCCTCCCAGGAGAAAGCAGATCTAGCAAGGCATTGTAAGTCATTCTTGCATCGAAATAATTCTCATAGATTTCGTAGCCCAGAGTGATGTTGGGTAAGATCCTGGGATCCTGATTGATCTCATGAATGGCAATCTGGAAAGACAGGAGATGCCAGTACTCTGCCTGTCCTCCTACTCTGCAACAAAGTGTGTATCATAATATCATTCTCCAGTCAATAAACTCCTCCATTCTTAATCCTCAGTCTCTGGGTTTTGCTCATAGAATGTCAGTGTTGACACTGATCTAAGCATGAAGGAGAATATCAGATCCTCACCACATAAAGGCTCATGTGTGTTGTGAACATAGCTGCTTGTCACTTAAAGCCAGACAAACACATTTGAGCGGTTGAGCAATGGAAAGGAGGAGTGCACACCCTCAACTACATTAAGTTCAGGTTTGTAGGAGGTGTTGCGAGTAAAGCACTAACTGAACTGTGGGGGGCTATAGACAGGAAAGCAATCTATTCTCTCACTGATTCCTTCTTTAAAAGAAATCACTTGTTTCTTTTTCTTAGGCTTTACTTCCTTCCTCTTCCCTTCCAGCTAGTTGGAGATAGTGTGAGAGAGTGCTAGCCTCATGACTCTATAATGGCTGCATGTACGCCTGTACTCAGAATGGCTTTATTTCACAGTAGTAATAAATCTTACGTTAATTTTGTTTTTCAACCACCAGTCTGATCAATATATATACCAGACTTATCAGTATATATACCAGACTCCAATGGAAGGATGGGGCATTGGTTTGAGGGGAGTGGTAGCTTTTCTGGAGGGGGATGAATGAGACTCCAAATACAGCATCTGAATTGGCAAGTAAATAAGAAATATTCTGCAAATGTTTTTAATACAACTGTCATCTCTGACTTAACCCGTCCAGTTATAGCCTGCCCAGTCCCATGTCAGCAGAGCAAACCAGAGTCCCCCACATGCAAGTGAGAGTATCTGAAGTGCACAAGAACTCGGAAGGCTTTGGGATCTTGGCTTCTCCTGGGCTGAGGGTGGAAAATCCTTGGGAGCTGAGCTGAGCAAAGACCCCCTCCCCCTATAATCCAGTCATTTAAGCCTACAAAAGAATTGCAGTTTAAGGTCATGCACATTACCTTTTGAGGTGATGGGAAAATATATGTGTTACTGGTCTCAGATTTGGGGGTGAAACTGCCTTTCAATGTACCCCTGCCCATGAAAACCCAACAGATTCTTCACTGGGTTCTAGTATTATAAGGGAGGGGGAAGTATTTATTTATTAAGTTTAAATCCCACCCTTCCACCCAGAAGGAGCCCGGGGCAGCTTCTTAGTCTCCTATCTGGAAAGTAAAGAAGCAAGCCTTCCACATCCAACAAGAATCGCTGCCTCCAAGCAAATCCTCATCAGCCTTCCCTATGCTATATGCATCTGTTTATCCCGAAACAGGAAGCAAGCTCGCCAAGGGAGTTGTGTAAAGAAATTGAGATTCTCGCTAAAAGAAGATTCCTGCTTCTGAACTAAATATTCATTACAACGTTGCATTCAATCGTGAATTTGGTATTGCTTTAAAAAGAACAGCCACAACTCAAGCACAGGCATCATTTGCTACCTTAATAGCAAAAAGTAGATTTTACAAGCTTTTATGGTTGTCAAGAGACTTACACTTCATGCCTGGAAGGACAAGCACCCACTGCCTGTTACTCAATGGTCTGAGGACCTTACCGCCCTTGCTGCACTTCCACATATTTCTTGTAAATGCCAACTTTATGTGGATGCCAATTTGGACACTGTTGGACATTCTTTGTTAAATGCATTATAAAAACAAAAAAAATCTAGTGATAACTTAATAGGCATGTGTTTTTGTTTTATGCAGATGGGGAAATGAAGGAAGGATATGCTGGCAGTTTCTGTCTACACAACAAAGAATGAACCATCTTCTTACTATCATGTTAAAAATACTATTCTTCCTAAATAAGAAGAACCATATTGATATTATCTTTGGCACAGCCTGTCTGGGATGCTGGTCTCATCATTTGAAATCAAAGAGGGGATTTGGCTTTTGGTTTAACTTCTCCCAGAAGAATCTTTATTGTTATACAATGTTGTTCCATGCATCCTAGTCAGTTCAGTTTCCCCTGGCATTTTGTAATGTGTGTGTTTATTTACAAATACAGGATGAGCATAGAGGGAGGCAAGCAACCACAGTCTGCTCCTCCCACATAAGACCTGGAGGAAAGAAGGCAGCATCCCCAAGACACTTCCAAAGGCCCTAAAATTGAACCCTCTGCCTCTCTTCTCAGACTCCCTCAGCTGGAGTCTTCCTCCAAAGGCAAATGGGGCAGTGATGGACCATGGACAAGTGCCAGGAAACATGGTTTGTCCCCAGCAAATAAGGATTACAGCAGGGGACAAAATCTCAGCAAAGCAAAGTAGCATTAAAATCTATTGCCATGTAAATACATACTGGTAAATCCAGGTGTGGGGAGGTTTGTAGAAATCATATGGACTAAATCTCGCTTGCATTGTAGATATGACCCCGCTTATGAGGTGGTCACCTGTCTTGTAGTAATTCAGTGCATCTGGATGGTCCCTTATCAAGCTCAAAGGGCATTTTGCCTTCGGCATCCCAGAGGCAGCACGGGGTAGCAGCAAGAGCAGCAGTAAGAGCATCACAATGGGTCTGCTGTCTGTCATTGCCTCTTGGAAGAAGCCCAAAGTCTCCTGCAAGACCAAGGCCTCAGGAAAGTTATGAGCTGAGAGATGGTGTGAAACCATCATGCTGATGTGGCCCCTGCCTGCCTCAAGGCTCTCAGTGGCACAGGAGGAGACGTTTAAAGACACACCTGGCATTTCAGGCTTGTTACACCCAGTTTCCTCATGCTACATCCCAATGCTGATGTTTCTGTTACTGGCCTCAAAGGTGACTTTTGGGAGTAGATCCCTTGGGTTTTGGCAAGGAGAGGAAAAACAAATCACTATCATTTTGATAATGATCAGGGGAAACCTTACCTCTGCACTACCGTGGCCTCTCTGTGAAGCTTGAGGAGCAGGAACAGAGGAGGGAGAAAACATATTTGTAAGAACTCATCTTCTGGCAAAAGGTCTTGGTGAGGACAAGTGATCTTGGAATGACCTTTATTTGAGAACCTCCATCAGATGAGCCAGGGTCAGGCTATTCTGTTAGGGGAGGAATTTATTGTTATTATTGTTGTTGTTGTTGTTATTGTTATTGTTATTATTATTAAATAATAATACAATAATATAATACAATACAATACAATACACAATACTACACACTACAATACTACACACTACAATACTACACACTACAATACTACACACTACAATACACAATACTACAATACACAATACTACACAATACTACAATACACAATACTACACAATACTACAATACACACTACAATACTACAATACACACTACAATACAATACTACACAATACAATACAATACTACACAATACAATACAATACTACACAATACAATACAATATAATATAATAATGAAAAATGGAAATGGACTGTCTTCAAGTCGATCCAGGGTTTTCATGGTAAGCAGTATTCAGAGGTGGTTTACCATTGCCTTCCTCTGAGTCTGAGAGGCAGAGACCGGCCCATGGTCACCCAGGGAGCTTCAAGGCTGTGTGAGGATTCAAACCCTGGTCTTCCAGGTCGTAGTCCAACACTCTAACCACTACACCACATTGGCTATTTATATTTATTTATTAGTGGCTTGTTACCCAAAGGTCTCCAAGTAACTTACAACACTGTTTGAAATCAAAATAGTACATCGCACCATAAAACAAAATCATTTTAGGGCATGGTCCTAGTGGTCTGTACGTCATAAGAACATAAGAACATAAGAACATAAGAAGAGCCTGCTGGATCAGGCCAGTGGCCCATCTAGTCCAGCATCCTGTTCTCACAGTGGCCAACCAGGTGCCTGGGGGAAGCCCGCAAGCAGGACCCGAGTGCAAGAACACTCTCCCCTCCTGAGGCTTCCGGCAACTGGTTTTCAGAAGCATGCTGCCTCTGACTAGGGTGGCAGAGCACAGCCATCATGGCTAGTAGCCATTGATAGCCCTGTCCTCCATGAATTGGTCTAATCTTCTTTTAAAGCCATCCAAGCTGGTGGCCATTACTGCATCTTGTGGAAGCAAATTCCATAGTTTAACTATGCGCTGAGTAAAGAAGTACTTCCTTTTGTCTGTCCTGAATCTTCCAACATTCAGCTTCTTTGAATGTCCACGAGTTCTAGTATTATGAGAGAGGGAGAAGAACTTTTCTCTATCCACTTTCTCAATGCCATGCATAATTTTATACACTTCTATCATGTCTCCTCTGACCCGCCTTTTCTCTAAACTAAAAAGCCCCAAATGCTGCAACCTTTCCTCGTAAGGGAGTCGCTCCATCCCCTTGATCATTCTGGTTGCCAGGTTGAGAGGAGTCCGGCAATGGCAGATCACTGGTGGAAGTGGGAGGCTGCCACTGCCACCAGCCTCTGCAGGCAGGAGTTCACCGTCCCAGCGCATCTGCAGTACAGGTGGGGATAACTGCCACACACACACCCTGCAGCTGACTGTGGCGAAGAAGCTGCTGGTGCAAGTGGTAAAAAAGGATTGTTCTACTGGTGTGGCGGGGCAGGAGAAGCTATGTGGCATTCTGCTTGGTCCTGTAGCACCAGTCCTGGTAAATATATGCTGGTAAAAAAAAAAAAAAAAAGGTAGTCCAAGAGAGACTTCCCGAAAGTGAGTGCCCAGCTGGTGGTTGTCTCTGAGAGATCTCTGCCTCAGAGGAAGCTTTTTTCAGTTTAAAAGCCAGCCAAGAGGAAACTTTGACTGGCTTAAATGTTCTCCAAGGTATAGGTGAACCGATCAGATTTTCCACAGGACTTCGTTGAGCTGTCGGCTGCTGGAATTGATCAGGAATTCCCTGAGATAAGAAGGCATACCGATCGGCTGAAGACGGAGTCAGGACTTCCAACAAGCTGTACTGAAAAAAAAGCGAAGTGTTTTTTTTTCTTCTTAAAAACATTCTTAACCAGCGAGCCTCCTTCTGTCTAAATCTTATCATTTGGCTTAAATTACTACAATAAAAGGGATTTGTTTATGAATCAGCAACTGAGAAATCTGGGTGAGTCATATTTTTTCTCATTTAAATATAATTAAGGAAGAAAGAAAATGTAAACAATTTATATATATTTTTAACGACAAAAAGCTGGCCTGAATTTGGAGTTTTAAAGATTAAAAACGGATGAGAGGTAATTATTATTTGATGGAAATATATTTTGGACTATTTTTCTCCTTGGATTATTTATTTTTGGACGAATCTGCTGTTTGTATATGTTACTAATCGCTTGGTGTTGTGAACCAGAATTGTTTTGCAGTCCTGGACATAGATAAGAACTGTGCTGGCCGGACTATAATAATAGGCCTGGAATATTAACTCTTTTGTTGGTGGAGGAAAAAAAAAGAAATAGACTGCCTCTAGGTTTTGGAACAGTGGTTAATATCAGAAATTAAAGGCTTCTTTCGAGAATGACAACTAAAAAAGCAGCTAAGGCCCAGGAGCGAAGAGGTTCAATTGATCCACAGGAAGGGGTTATACCCCCAGATATGTTTCAAAAAATAATGGAAGGGATTAGTGATATAAAACAGGAAATGAAAACTGAATTGATAGATATAAAAGACTATATTAAAACACAAGTGGATGAGATTAAAGGGACAATTGGGCAAATAAAGGAGGATGCAAAAAATACTAAAGAAAAGGTACAAATCTTGGAGAATAGAACAGATATATTAAATCTGGAATTAGAAAAAAATTTGGACTACATGGCTGTGATTGAAGTGAGAAATAAAGAACATTGTTTGAGATTCCGTGCAATCCCTGAGGAAACAGGTGAAGACATCAGAGATAAAATTGTTAATGCTTTAGTAAAATTTTTGGATTTGAATGAAGATCGGATGAAATTTGAAATAGATAAAGTTTATAGAATTAATTCCAGATATGCAACAATGAAATAAATTCCAAGAGATGTGCTTGTTCATTTTATAAAGAAGACGACCAGAGATATGGTATTACAACAACACTTCAACAATACCTTTAAAATTGATGGTAAGGAAATACTGGTGATGAAAGAAATTCCTATTAGACTTTTATGTAAGAGAAAAGAATATGCTTTCTTTACAGAAAAACTTAAGCAATGCAAAATTCAATTTAGATGGGATGTTCCAGAAGGAGTGATTTTTACATTCAGACAACAGAAATATCGATTGAATACTGTTCAAAAAGCAACGGATTTCTTGAGAAAAGCTTCAAAAGACATGGAAGAAGATAAACTCAAAGATATGGATATAATTCCTGGGAAACAAAGTCAACAGGAACATGTAGAGGAGGGGAAGGAAGATGATGGATTAAAGGGAGCATCAGGTACATTTTAAAATACACGCTTAAAGATGGATTACAAATATCTAACGTAATATAAATGGAGCCAACACGGCGCAGAAGAGAAAGAAAGTGTTTCATTATTTGAAAAAATTAAAATTGGATATAATTTGTTTACAAGAAACTCATATTAAGAAGAAAGATTCCAAATATTTGATTTGTAAAAATCTGGGTGAAGAATTTATTTCGGCTGGATTAAAAAAAAATGGAGTTGTTCTTTACATTAACCCACAATTGCTTCCTAAATTGATATTACTGGATGATAGTGGTAGATTTGCGGGGGTTGAAATTACTTTACAGGGCATAAATATTTTGATAGTGGGTATTTATACCCCCAATGAAGATAAAACAAGGTTTTACACAGGACTTATGGAAAAATTGTCAGAGTTTTCATATGATCATTGGTGTGTCATGGGTGATTGGAATGGGGTAATCTCACCAAAAATTGATAGACTTTCTGAAAAAAATATTAAAGAGACACAGGGTAAATTACTGAAGATTTGCTTTGAACTGATGGAAAATTTAGAATTGGTGGATACCTGGAGATATATAAATGATAATGCATAGGAATTTACTTATTTTTCAGAAAGACATAAAACATTCTCGAGGATTGACATGATTTGGATGTCTAAAAATCTAGTGAAAGATATTTTTAAAATGGATATATTACCAAAAACTTTTTCGGACCACAATCCTGTGATATTAACTTTAAAAAAATATATATCTTGGCTTTAGATGGAGACTAAATGAATCTTTATTACAGAATGACAAAGTAGTACAAGAATGTAAGAAGAAATTAAAAGAGTTTTTGAACATAATTTACATAAAGGAACAAATGAAAATATTGTTTGGGATACAAGTAAGGCATTTATGAGGGGATATTTTATTAAATGTAACTCTGAATAAAAAAAAGAAACAACAGAAAATGCAATTAATTTTGGAAGAAATAAAACAAAAAGAGGAAGAATTGAAAAAGAATCCAACTAAAGTTTCTATTGTAAATCAAATTAAAATGTTACAGAATCAAGTATCAATGCTGACAGTTAGAGAAATTGAAAGGAAACTAAATTTTGCTAAACAAAGGACTTTTGAATTTGCAAATAAACCGGGGAAATGGTTAGCATATAAATTAAGAAAAGACTGACAAAAAAATCTTATTTTAAAGATACAAGAAGGGGATGAGATGCTGACAGATAATGTAAAAATCAAAAAGATTTTTCATCAATATTATTCAACATTGTACAAGTGTCAGGAAATCCCATCTGAAAAAATAGAAGAGTATATATCTAAACAGAATTTGCCTAAAATTACAGACTTTCAGAGACAAGCTATTAATGGCCCTATCACGTCAAGAGAGATATCTGAAGCTATAAACAAAATTAAATCAGGAAAGGCGCCAGGACCAGATGGGTTATCTGCAGTGTACTATAAATGTTTGGAGGAAGAACTCTTGCTACCTTTACAGTCTACAATGAATTCTATTTTGCAAGAGGGAAAGATACCGGATAGTTGGAAAAATGCTAACATAACATTAGTATCTAAAGAGGAGCAAGATTTAACTAAAACAAAAAATTATCAGCCGATATCTCTATTGAATAATGACTATAAAATTTTTACAATATTTTGGCAGAAAGAATGAAAATAATATTGCAACAATTTATCCAGGAAGATCAATCGGGGTTTTTAACTAAAAGACAATTACGTGACAACGTCAGGAATGTCTTGAATGTCTTGGAATATTTAGAACAACGAAATGATAAACAAGCAGCTTTGATTTTCTTAGATGCTGAGAAACCATTTGATAATTTGAATTGGAAATTTATGTTTCAGGTTTCGGAGCAAATGGATTTTGGAGGCAATTTTATAAAATGGATTAGATCGATTTATACATCTCAGAAGGCTCAGATAATTGTTAATGGAGATTTAACGGAATCATGTGAAATACAAAAGGGTACAAGACAGGGATGTCCATTATCTCCCCTTCTATTTATTCTGGTCTTAGAAGTGCTGCTTAGAGATATAAGGCAAGATAAAAGGATTTTGGGATTAAAGATAAAAAAAGAAGAATATAAACTGAGAGCATTTGCTGATGATTTGATAATTGTATTAGAAAACCCTTTGGAAGGAATTAATGTATTGATGGACAAATTAAAAGAATTTGGACTGTTAGCAGGATTTAAGATCAACAATCAAAAAACAAAGATGTTGGTGAAAAATTTAACTTTAAGGGAACAGAAAGAGTTAATGGACAAGACAGATTTTACAATAGAGAAAAAGTTGAAATATTTAGGTATCATTATGACAAATAAAAATTCAAAGTTGTTTCATAATAATTATGAAAAATTATGGACAGAGATTAAGAAAGATCTGCTAAGATGGGATAAACTACAATTGTCATTAATGGGTAGAATATCTGTGATAAAAATGAATGTATTACCGAGAATGATGTTTTTGTTTCAAACAATACCTGTAATATCCTCTGATTTACCTTTTAAACAATGGCAAAAAGATATATCTAAATTTGTATGGCAAGGAAAAAAACCAAGAGTTAAATTTAAATTACTACAAGACGCCAAAGAAAGAGGAGGACTGGGATTACCAAATCTGAGACTTTATTTTGCTGCCTGCTGTTTAGTCTGGATAAAGGAATGGATTTTATTGAGGAATAAAAGACTATTGGATTTGGAGGGCCATAACCTGAAGTGGGGATGGCATGGATATTTATGGTATGACAAAGTAAAAGTAAATGTAGACTTTAATAATCATTTTATAAGATGTCCTCTGTTGAAAATATGGAATAGATATAAACCAAGGTTCTATTCGAAAATACCATTATGTGTCTCAAGTCAAGAAGCGTTTTATAGAAGAGAAATGGCTGGAAAAGAGAAATGGTTAACTTATCAAGAACTATTAGAAAATGTACATGGAGAATATATAATGAAAGAGAGAGAACAACTGATAAAGGAAGGATATAGTTCTCAATGGTTTGCCTATTTACAATTGTTAGAAAGATATAAAATGGACAAGAAAATGTATGGGTTTGAAATAAGTAAATCTGAGTTTGAAATAGGTTTGTGTACAAATGATGAAAATATAATTGCGAAAATGTATAAACTCTTGCTGAAAATGGATATGGAAGAACAAGTAAAAGAGTGTATGGTAAAGTGGGCAAAACTTTTTGGTTATAATATACAAATGGATCAATGGGAAAATATGTGGAAAAAAGGCTTGAGATTTACACTATGCTATAATCTTAAAGAAAATTTCTATAAAATGATGTACCGTTGGTACATGACTCCAGAAAAGTTGTCAAAAATGTATAGTAATGTTTCTAATGTTTGTTGGAAATGTAAACAACAAGAAGGATCATTTTATCATATGTGGTGGCTGTGTAAAAAGGCAAAATCATTTTGGGCACAGATAGGTAGGATGATGCAAAAAATTCTAAAGATAAATATTCAGTCAAAACCAGAATTTTTTTTATTGGGTTTTATGGATAAACAAATAGAAAAGAAATATGGAAGAATAATATTATATATGATTACGGCAGCAAGATTATTATATGCACAAAAGTGGAAAATGGAATCAACACCAACAACAGAAGAATGGCTATTGAAATTAATGGACTTAGTAGAGATGGATAAATTGACATGTCTACTTAGAGAAATATTGACAGACACATTTCTTAAGGAATGGAAGCCTCTCTTAGACTTTTTGTTGAACGATCAAAATAAAATGATGATATTGGGATTTGACGATTAACTAAGATAGCCTATGGAGAAAAGTGATCCTGTATTAAGGGACAGGTTTGATGTATATTATATACTTATAGCTGATCTGCGACAAATCGGAAGTCAACTATTTTATTTTTTTTTCTTTTGTTGTATTGTTAGGTTTTTGTTGTTTGACTTTGTTTTGTTTGTCTTCTGAAAAATTTGAATAAAAATTATTAAAAAAAAAAAAGGTAGTCCAAGTGAAATGCACAATGGAAGCCAATGGGGAAGGTCCGATCCACACAGATTGGGCCCAGCCTCACACCCACCTCCCTGAAGGAGCTTGCTGGATCTGTCAGAACACCTGACCAATCATGTGGAGGCAGGAGCAGGATATAAATCCAGCATGCCCCAGCCCACCTCTCTCAACTCCCAGACACCCACAGTGTGGCATGCTGCCAGTCATATCCCCATGCTGCGACTTGTGCTTGGGAAAGGGGCAGAGGGCTCATGGGGAAATGGCACCTGGCATTCCTCTGCAAACACTGGGCACTCTGAGCACCTCTCAGGTATGGGGAACAACTGATAGTCTCTTGCTAACACCTCTCTGTTGAGCACCACAGATGTCAGCTGAAACCCCAGGCTATGAACAGTGGCTGCAGGGGGCACCAGGACCCTCCTAGACCCCTGCAACTGTCAGGATTGGGTTGCTAGTGTTGGCAAAGAAAGAGTGCCTGAATGTATTTTTCCACAGCAGAGTTACAAGGCCAAGAAGCACAGAGTCCGTGCAGATCTCAAGGACAAGTATCCAAGGCAACCAGCTGGCCTTATCTATAAGACTTAGCAGATCTGGCCAGTCGGTGTGGGGGTCGAGGAGTTTGTACAGAGAGAGAGCTTGTGATATATTCTATTGTCAGTAAAGTGACTCTTAAAACTTATTACTTGTCTGGCTCATTGCTTCAACTGGCATCTAGCCTGTCACTATACTGTTCTGCATCCTGGGCATCTGCTTGCACCAGATACAACATCCAACAAGTGGTAGCAGAGGATGGTTACCTGGTGCTGATGGTTACCTGGAGCGGAGGATTGCAGAAAAGCGGCAGAGAAAAGCCAGAACTGCAGACCAGTGAGTAAAACAGCAGAGAGACGGAGAAACCGAAAGCTGAGCTGAAAGCTGTGAGAGAGCCGTGGGAAAAACTGACTGAAGGACAGAGGTGAGAAGCTCTAATTACAAAGGCGGTGAACTGTGAAAAGTGAAAGTATGTCTGTTACGTTATCGGCCGGGATTCCCTTGGAAAGGCTGACAGGGAAAAATTATGGCACTTGGAAACAGAGAATGCAGGCTTTTCTAGTGAAAGAAGACCTGTGGAAAGCTATCGCGGAAGACCCACCCTCCGGGGTGCCAGCAGATTGGAGAAGGCTGGATGAGAGGGCAAAGGCGTTAATTGTTCTTGCTATTGATGATTCTCAATTACTGCACGTGCGTGATGCAACAACGGCAAAGGAAACCTGGGAAACTTTAAGAAATATTCATGTGAAAAAGACTGCCAGTTCTAAAATATATCTTGCCAGAAGATTGTATCAGATGCGCTTATCTGGAGATACAACCATGTCAGAGCATTTGTTGGAAATAAACAGACTGTTTACTGAGTTGTCAGAATATGAAATTGAACATTCTCAAATGCAAAAAGTGTATATCACATTAGCTTCACTAGATTCAAGTTATGATAGTCTGGTGAGCTCTTTGGAAGCAATGGACGATGCAAATCTCAATATGGATTATATAGAAGGCAAACTTTTACAAGAATTTCAAAGAAGGCAAGAAATGGCAAAGCAAGAAAGGACTGAGTCTAAACACAACTTAGGAAAGCTGAACAACAAAGCTGCACAAGAGAGACTGTATGGACAAAAGGCATGTTATTTTTGTGGTTCCAAGCAACATCTTCAAAGGAATTGTGAAGCAAGAAGAAGAGAAAGAGGAAGAAAACCATGTGTACAGGTGATCTATGCTAGTAAGAATAAGCAATGTATTAACAATGAGCAGGGAAATAACTGTAAAGATTTATGGGCAATTGACAGTGGGGCAACAAATAGTATAATCAAAGATAAATCCATGTTTCATACATTTTGTGACGTAGAGGATCATGTAATAATGGCTGATGGATCTAAGAAACAGATCAAAAGTAGGGGAACAGTGAAATTAGCAGGTTTCAATACCATTATGACTGATGTGCTGTTTGTTCCTGATATTGAATGCAACATTATGGCTGTGTTGAAACTCAATGAAATGGGGTTCAATGTAATGTTCAAAAGGGGTTCAGTGCATGTAATGAGAGGAGAAAAAATATTCATGAAAGGAATAGTGAGGAACTCATTGTTCTTCTTACACGTGAAACAAACAAATCATGTACTCATGTGTGCTAATAAGAAACCCCATAATAATTGTGTTCATTTATGGCACAGAAAACTAGGCCATATAGGATATGAAAATGTGGTGAAAACAACAGATGTGACATTGAGAAACTGTGAAAAATATGTAGACTGCCACGTGTGTAAACAAACTAGGGCAGTTGTGGCTGCAAAGAACAAAGAAGCCATGCCCAGTACAAATGCACCTTATCAATTAATACACGTGGACTTAGTGGGGCCATTTCAACCTACTCAGGGGGGTGCAAGATATTTCCTGACAATAGTTGATGATTTTTCAAAATTCTGCACTGTTTATTTACTAAAAGCTAAAAGTGAAGCTGCAGAGAAACTGAAAAGATTTATTACAAAAATTGAAGTGCAGTTTGGTGTCAAAATACAGAGAATAAGATCAGATCAAGGAGGAGAGTTCTTAGGACACTCTTTTACTGAATACTTGGATAAAAGAGGAATAAAACAGGAGTTAACAGCCCCTTATAGTCCTCATCAGAACGGGTTAGCTGAACGCTGGAACAGGTTGCTTCAGGACTCAATAAGATCAATGCTATGTGACTCCTCTTTAACACAAGGTTTCTGGGGAGAGTGTGTTCTGTATTCAGCTTACATTCAAAACAGAATATTCCATAAGGCCACTGGAATGTCTCCTTATCAGAAATTGTATGACAGAAAACCCAGATTAAAACATTTGATTAGGTTTGGAGCAGAATGCTGGGTACATGTTCCCAAAAATAAAAGGACAGGGAAGCTGCAAAGGAGAGCAGACAAAGGGTACATGCTGGGATTTGAAAACACGTATTACAGAATTTGGATGCCAAAACAAAGGTCTGTGGTGTTAAGCAGAAGCGTGCAAGCAATAGAGCAGGACTGGGAAGAGAAAACATATGTGGAGTTGGGAAACACTGAAGTTAGTAATGAACAAGAATAGGCAGATACAGTTCCAATAAAACAAGAAGAAACAGGCAGCAGTAGTGAATCAAGTTCTAGCTCTGAGAGAGAAACTGAGGAATCACCTGACACAGACACAGACACTAAGGCAGAAATACAACCACGCAGATCAGAGAGAACAACCAAAGGTATTCCACCTGTTAGATTTAAAATAAATTCCATTAAGCATATAGACTTCAGTAACTGGAAAAAGTGGGATGATGGGAATCATGAAAAATAATTGCTGAAAGAAATATAATGAAAATGATGCTGAGATTGCAATGGAGTAACTGTATTACAAATGATGCTGATGTAAACTGAAGAAAAGAAATGTATCAT
This sequence comes from Rhineura floridana, assembly GCF_030035675.1. Classification (NCBI taxonomy): domain Eukaryota; kingdom Metazoa; phylum Chordata; class Lepidosauria; order Squamata; family Rhineuridae; genus Rhineura; species Rhineura floridana. The sequence continues at coordinate 224,440,167 of NC_084482.1, read as the reverse complement.
GTGGAGAAATGTAATTTAAGTGACTGCAAAAAATGTAACTGTAATTGTGATAACAAAAGTTAGAAGAAACATGAAAGATGTAATGTAAATGATAAAGGTTTATGCTATGGAAAAATAGGTGCGGGGTGTTGGCAAAGAAAGTGTGCCTGAATGTATTTTTGCACAGCAGAGTTACAAGGCCAAGAAGCACAGAGTCCATGCAGATCTCAAGGACAAGTATCCAAGGCAACCAGCTGGCCTTATCTATAAGACTTAGCAGATCTGGCCAGTCGGTGTGGGGGGTCGATGAGTTTGTACAGAGAGAGAGCTTTTGATATATTCTATTGTCAGTAAAGTGACTCTTAAAACTTATTACTTGTCTGGCTCATTGCTTCAACTGGCATCTAGCCTGTCACTATACTGTTCTGCATCCTGGGCATCTGCTTGCACCAGATACAACATCCAACAGCTAGCAGAGAGGGGCTGGTGCCTTGACCACACAGGGAGGGCATTCAAGGCACCAGCTGTAGGAAGAGAGCCAGTTGGGAGAGCCATGCTCCATGAGCTAGAGTGAGCCCCAGCTGACGAGGAGTCAAGGCCCCAGCTGACAAAGCATCAAGGCGAGTTAAGTAGCAGACCGAGTTCGGCAGCAGGGCGAGTTCGGCAGCAGGGCGAGGAGGCCAGGGCCCCCCACTCTGCCCGTCTGTTCCCTGACCTCAACTAAACCGCAGTCTCCAACCCATTGATGTAATAAACCTTAAACAAAACTATGCAGGTAAGAAGCCAGCAGGGGTGAGGGGGCTTTCCAGTGTTTTGCACCGCCTGCAGCATGTACGACTATCTGCCTGTTGGACAGAAGTCGTGGGTGTGCTCTCGGTGCAATGAGCTCCTGGCTCTCCGGGAACGACTTCATTTCCTTGAGGCCAAGGTGGCGGACGTGGAAAAGCTGAGAGAGGCAGAGAGGTGTGTGGAGGAGGCCTTCAGGGACGTTATAGCTGTGTCCCACTCCAACGATGATAGCTCTCCTGCTATCATGGAGGACGATGGTCTCGGGGAAGGAGAGCATCCAGCTGAGGAAGAGGGAAATGATCCCTTAGAAGGGACCCATTCCTTGGGGGATGAGCAGCTATCCTCTCGTGCCGAGGATATATCTCCAGGGGGTGGAGGGATCCTTGTAGTGGGTGATTCGATCATTAGGAACATAGACAGTGGGGTGTGTGATGGGCGTGTAGACCGCAAGGTGTTTTGCCTGCCTGGTGCGAAGGTTGCGGATATCACCTGTCGTTTAGATAGTTTGGTAGACAGTGCTGGGAAGGGGTCAGTGGTCGTGGTGCACGTTGGCACCAACGACATTGGGAAATGCAGCCGTGAGGTCCTGGAAGCAAAATTTAGGTTGCTAGGTAGGATGCTGAAAGCCAGGACCTCCAAGGTGGCTTTCTCTGAAATGCTACCGGTTCCACGCGCAGGACCAGCCAGACAGGCCCAGCTTCGCAGTCTCAATGCGTGGATGAGACGATGGTGTCGGGAGGAAGGGTTCGGATTTGTTAGGCACTGGGGAACATTTTGGGACAAGCCGGGCCTGTACAAAAGGGACGGGCTCCACTTGAACCAGAATGGAACCAGACTGCTGGCACTTAAAATTAAAAAGGTAGCAGAGCAGCTTTTAAACTGACTGAGGGGGGAAACCCGACAGGAGCTGAGAAAGGTCCGGTTCGGAATAAACCTCCCCCCTGGGATAAAAACCAAAGAAATGATGAAATTTTAAAAGGGGTAGGCCTAGAAGTAGGCATTGTGAGAGCAGGGGCACAGGATATAAATTCAGAAGAGCAAAATTACCACAGGCCTAACCACAAGTGCCAAAGACACTTGAAGAGAGACACTGCTTACAAGTGCCTGTACGCTAATGCTAGGAGCCTCCAAACCAAGATGGGAGAACTGGAGTGCTTGGTCTTAGAGAAGAGCATTGATATAGTGAGCATAACGGAGACCTGGTGGAATGGAGAAAACCAGTGGGATACAGTTATCCCTGGATATAAACTATATCGGAAGGACAGGGAAGGACGTATTGGTGGCGGAGTCGCTCTATACGTGAAAGAAGGCATTGAATCCAGCAAGCTCGAAACCCCAAAAGAGGCAGACTCCTCCACAGAATCGTTGTGGGTGGTGATATCGTGCCCCAGGAGGGACTTAATTCTGGGAATGATCTATCGTCCCCCTGATCAAAATGCTCAGGGAGACCTTGAGATGAGATATGAAATTGAGGAAGCATCCAAACTAGGAAATGTGGTAGTAATGGGTGACTTCAACTACCCGGACATAGACTGGCTGCATATGTGTTCCAGTCATGACAAAGAAGCAAAGTTTCTAGATATTCTAAATGACTATTCCCTAGATCAGTTGGTCATGGAACCGACCAGAGGGACGGCAACCCTGGACTTAATCCTCAGTGGGGACCGGGACCTGGTGCGAGATGTAAGTGTTGTTGAACCGATTGGGAGCAGTGACCACAGTGCTATTAAATTAAACATACATGTAACTGGCCAATTGCCAAGAAAATCCAACACGGTCACATTTGACTTCAAAAGAGGAAACTTCACAAAAATGAGGGGATTGGTAAAAAGAAAGCTGAAAAACAAAGTCCAGAGGGTCACATCACTCGAAAATGCTTGGAAGTTGTTTAAAAACACTATATTAGAAGCTCAACTGGAGTGCATACCGCAGATCAGAAAAGGTACCGCCAGGGCCAAGAAGATACCAGCATGGTTAACGAGCAAAGTCAAGGAAGCTCCTAGAGGCAAAAAGTCTTCCTTCAGAAAATGGAAGTCTTGTCCAAATGAAATAAATAAAAAAGAACACAAACTCTGGCAAAAGAAATGCAAGAAGACAATAAGGGATGCTAAAAAAGAATTTGAGGAGCACATTGCTAAGAACATAAAAACCAACAACAACAAATTCTATAAATACATTCAAAGCAGGAGACCATCTAGGGAGACAATTGGACCCTTGGATGATAAGGGAGTCAAAGGTGTACTAAAGAACGATAAGGAGATTGCAGAGAAGCTAAATGAATTCTTTGCATCTGTCTTCACAGTGGAAGATATAGGGCAGATCCCTGAACCTGAACTAACATTTGCAGGAAGGGATTCTGAGGAACTAAGACAAATAGTGGTAACGAGAGAGGAAGTTCTAAGCTTAATGGATAATATAAAAACTGACAAATCACCGGGCCCGGATGGCATCCACCCGAGAATTCTCAAAGAACTCAAAGGTGAAATTGCTGATCTGCTAACTAAAATATGTAACTTGTCCCTCGGGTCCTCCTCCGTGCCTGAGGACTGGAAAGTGGCAAATGTGACGCCAATCTTCAAAAAGGGATCCAGGGGGGATCCCGGAAATTACAGGCCAGTTAGCTTAACTTCTGTCCCTGGAAAACTGGTAGAAAGTATTATTAAAGCTAGATTAACTAAGCACATAGAAGAACAAGCCTTGCTGAAGCAGAGCCAGCATGGCTTCTGCAAGGGAAAGTCCTGTCTCAGTACCCTATTAGAATTCTTTGAGAGTGTCAACAAGCATATAGATAGAGGTGATCCAGTGGACATAGTGTACTTAGACTTTCTAAAAGCGTTTGACAAGGTACCTCACCAAAGGCTTCTGAGGAAGCTTAGCAGTCATGGAATAAGAGGAGAGGTCCTCTTGTGGATAAGGAATTGGTTAAGAAGCAGAAAGCAGAGAGTAGGAATAAACGGACAGTTCTCCCAATGGAGGGCTGTAGAAAGTGGAGTCCCTCAAGGATCGGTATTGGGACCTGTACTTTTCAACTTGTTCATTAATGACCTAGAATTAGGAGTGAGCAGTGAAGTGGCCAAGTTTGCTGATGACACTAAATTGTTCAGGGTTGTTAAAACAAAAAGGGATTGCGAAGAGCTCCAAAAAGACCTCTCCAAACTGAGTGAATTGGCGGGAAAATGGCAAATGCAATTCAATGTAAACAAGTGTAAAATTATGCATATTGGAGCAAAAAATCTGAATTTCACATATACGCTCATGGGGTCTGAACTGGCAGTGACCGACCAGGAGAGAGACCTCGGGGTTGTAGTGGACAGCACGATGAAAATGTCGACCCAGTGTGCGGCAGCTGTGAAAAAGGCAAATTCCATGCTAGCGATCATTAGGAAAGGTATTGAAAATAAAACAGCCGATATCATAATGCCGTTGTATAAATCTATGGTGTGACCGCATTTGGAATACTGTGTACAGTTCTGGTCGCCTCATCTCAGAAAGGATATTATAGAGTTGGAAAAGGTTCAGAAGAGGGCAACCAGAATGATCAAGGGGATGGAGCGACTCCCTTACGAGGAAAGGTTGCAGCATTTGGGGCTTTTTAGTTTAGAGAAAAGGCGGGTCAGAGGAGGCATGATAGAAGTGTATAAAATTATGGATGGCATTGAGAAAGTGGATAGAGAAAAGTTCTTCTCCCTCTCTCATAATACTAGAACTCGTGGACATTCAAAGAAGCTGAATGTTGGAAGATTCAGGACAGACGAAAGGAAGTACTTCTTTACTCAGCGCATAGTTAAACTATGGAATTTGCTCCCACAAGATGCAGTAATGGCCACCAGCTTGGATGGCTTTAAAAGAAGATTAGACAAATTCATGGAGGACAGGGCTATCAATGGCTACTAGCCATGATGGCTGTGCTCTGCCACCCTAGTCAGAGGCAGCATGCTTCTGAAAACCAGTTGCCGGAAGCCTCAGGAGGGGAGAGTGTTCTTGCACTCGGGTCCTGCTTGCGGGCTTCCCCCAGGCACCTGGTTGGCCACTGTGAGAACAGGATGCTGGACTAGATGGGCCACTGGCCTGATCCAGCAGGCTCTTCTTATGTTCTTATGTTCACACCTCCTCCAGCATCATGCCCGAGCTCCCTCACACTCTGGGCTTGATCACATTCCAGTTTAAATTGTATCTGGTGCTTTTTGCAGATACTTTTAATTTGGACCGTTTGCATTACGTTTTTGCTGGATGAAAACAATACAATAAAAATCCAAAATTGGTTTGAAAACCTGCACCTGCTTTGCTGCCAACCTGCTGTGTGGTTGCTTTCTCCCCTGTTTTTGGCTGCATGGGTTTAGATCCTCCCTTTCTCCATCCCCTACACTGTCTATGGACATCATTTTGTTTCCTTCTGCTGACGAACGCACTTCCGGTCGCTCTGGCCTTCCTAACAAGGTCCCTCCCTCAGTCCTTTAAACCAGCGATGCACTCCGTTTGCTCACTATTTTACTTTACGAGCTGAGCTGGGGCAGTGAGGGAAGAGAAGGGGTGCTGGGCTGCCACTCTCCCCTGTGCCTCTTTCTGCGGAGGGGAGGAGGAGGAGGAGGAGCCACTTCACTCCACACCAGTCTGTGGGGAAGAGACCAGGTGGGCATTTAGGGCTGGTGCTCAGGGCGTGTGCGGGCGGGTGGGCAAACAGCCCCTCCTCCCCTCCCCTCTCATTTGAGGTGGTGACGGCAGCTGCAGCAAGCAGTCCTACTGGCCAGCGAAGGCTGCCTTCCCTACAGCCAGTGTGAAAGCTGCCAGCAACCGAGGAGGAGGAAAGAGATGCAGCCCAGAGAGCAGGACTTGCCGTGGGATGTGCCAGGATGGCCCTGCTTGGTTTTCTGGAGGGGAAGGAGAGGGGGGTCGACCCAACCCCCCCATCTAACACTTTCCAGCTGGGACACAGTCATCTCATTCACAAAGAGGTTGTGTGCGAGCACACACACATACACAAAAATATACACACTGCACACTGAACATTTCATTCCTTCTTCACAAAAAAAGGGCTTTGTCTAGAGGAACAGGAACTGACAACAGCAAAAAAGTAATATGGTGTCAATTGCACCCACCACTGTCTCCTGGTTTAGCATGAAATTGACAGGAAATCCCTTCTGGATTAGCAATGGGGATGTTCCAGAGGGAGTTAACATGTAAATTTTGGGGTGGGGCCACAAGGAAACAGTGATACTTATAAATGTGAATGTGTGTGAACAAAACAGCAAATTGGAAGGTAGGGAGGACGGACGTGTGTGAACCATGGAACTCTATCGTGAAGGGGAAATCTTCATATTCAATATGGATTTGAGCGCCCATGTGAACCTGGCCTCTGTGTCATTTGTCTTGCAGGAGCCGCTCCCCATTGCCCAGTCAAGCAGCCTGCAGACAGCAAAACTCCAACTCCAGCTGCTGCTCTTGACATGTTTTCAGAGTGTATATCATCAAGTCATGCTGCATAAAGTTAGCAGACCTTACAGCATTTGTTACACATGAAGGATTATTTCATTTTAAACATATTCCCTATGGACTGCCATCAGTATCTTGTGCCTTTCAAAAAATGATGTCATCAATTCTTAGGAATAAGAAGGAGGTTCAAAGTTATTTGAATAATATCATTGGGTATGGGAATATTCCTGAACAGCATGACAGTAATTTGTAGACTGTATTAGTGCAGCAGGCCTGAAGCATAATTTACAGATGTGTGAGCTTAGACAAACTGAATTTTCTCTCTCCCTCCACCCTCCCACTGGTGCTGAGCAGCGGCGTCACTAGCAGGAGTGCGGGGGGTGTGTGGACCTCCAGTGCGTGCCCTCCCAGGGGCATGGACGAGGTGGCTGGGCTTGCATGCACGTGCGCGTGCACGCGAGGCCAGCCACCCCATCCATGCCACTGGGAGGGCATGCTCCGGAGGGGCACCCAGCCCGAGAAGGCCTGGGAATGCCGGCGCACCTCCCTAACCCTGCCGACGCTGCTCCCGGTCTCACGTGCCCACCCGCCTCCGAGGAGGAGTTGGAGCAGCCTTGCTGGGCAATGGCGTGCGGTGGGGTGGCTCTGGGTGTCACCCCCCTCATGGTGACACCCAGGTGCAGGCTGCAACCTCCGCACCCCAGTAGTGATGCCCCTGGTGCTGTGGCCCTATGGAGTTTATGGTTTATCACATATGGCCCCAAGACCTTAAGGAAAACACCCATGTTGATCTTTCATCCATCGTCATCATGTATGACTCCTCTCTTTCCAGGTAGGGGGAGACCCTTTTGATCACAGAGCACTTCATAGGTTGAATACATTGCACTCGTCCGCTGGAGACTCTCCAGAGTCCAAGCCTGAGCATAATGGGATCTGGTGAGCAGGGTGAAGTTACTATGAAGAACATTTTATAAAAGGAAAAAAGAAAGTCCAAACCTTTTCTCAAACATGAATGGCCAACAATTCAGGGTGGCAAAATTTGTGGGCAATTGTCATGTCTCATGAGTTACCAATCAATGGAAAGGATGCTTATTGTGAGACTCTTCTAGTGTGCATCTATCTTTGAATATCTTGTCCATGAACTACCAGGAAGAGGGCTCTGTCTCCGTGTGTGCTAAAATCAGTACTCCAAAATGGTTGGCAATGTCCAGCACAGAGCAGTGGTGGCTGGTGCCCATGATGTTGATTTTTGGCCAAAGAACTTCAAACAAGGAACAGAAAACTGAACAAATGATAACATACATTTTTAAATCACAGGGGGAAAGCCAAAAGGAATTAATGATATTTCATCACCTGAAGCCATACAAAAGTGCTCCTGGCCACCAGCTAAGGGCCCCCTGATCAGTGTTGTATTGGGGACCATTGTCAGGCACATCATACCCTGAGTTTTCCTGGCAGGCCTTGTCACCTTGAAAGTGGGGGTGCAGCCAGAGAGAAGTTGGGTGGGAAATGGCTCAGGTCAACAGGGAGTGGTAGAGGATCTAATGCTAAATGATTTGTGAGGGAAATATCTATGTAACACCAAATAACCAACATATACAACATATCCTGACCCTGTATTATCTGTCCTTAACTGGCAGTGACCCTGCAAAATCTCTTCCAACCCTTCTATTTCACCTTCTTCAGCTGGAGATGCTAGCCAGTTCGAGACATTGGGCATGTAGAGCTTCCAGAGTTCTCCATGATACATCAGCCTCCCCCAAGCTAGTGCCCTCCATATACTGTATTTTGGATTACAACTTCTATCATCCCTGACTTTCTTTACTACTAACTGAGTAAAACTGTGAAGGACATTTTCAGCACATAAGTATGTGCAGCACTGATTAGGGAACCCATCACCACCACTCAGGAAAACAAGCAGGGCTCAGTTGGACCAGGACATTGGATCTACTGCTTCTTGCTCAGAAGGATCCAGTGGCCAACCTGAGAACATTTAGCGACCCAACCAGTGAGAAGCTAGTGGGCAATGACTCATGTCAAGAGCAGGCCCATAGCTGGGAGAATATTTACAACAGGTCATTCACATAACCAAAGAAATGGAAATTGTTTGAGATTTGACAAAACAAAGCCCCTCACTTTGCACTAAGTATTCCAGATTGGTGTTCCCGCCAAGACGGGGGCATGTTTGCCACCACCCCACCTTGGCAGAAGGCTCGGGAACATTCCCGAAGGGTTCAAAATTGCATCACATGGGGCCCCTTGGGTCAATCTGAGTAAAGGAGGAGCAGGGCATATAAGCCAGCTCCTCCCTTGAATCTTGCCTCTCCTTTGCCTTGCAGCAGCACCCCTCCCTGGTCAGTATGGGCTTTGCTAGTCACCAGTTGGGGCTGAGTAGGAATTCTTTTGGGGGAGATACTGATTTCAGCACCCCTTTCATTTTGCCTACTCCATACTGCTGGGATTTGATTTAATTGGCTAAAAGGGGGATTTGGGTTGTTTTGCTTTGGCTGGCATGGAATTCAGGCAGGTGAGGAAGGTGGGGTACAAAATAGGTGACTGAGGCATTGTATTAAAGGGCGCTCACTAGGGAACCGCCAGTCAGGCGTGGCTGGTGGGGATCTTGGGGGGTGTCCTTGTGGACCAACTTGCGCATCAGGGTGAACGCCTGTATGGCGGGGCCGGGGTGCGGAGGTTGGAAACACGTGATTGACTCTACTGGCAAGGAGGGATAATTTCACCCACATACTTTGCTAGGGAGTCATGGTCTGTAGAGACTGACATGCCCAGTGAACTGGAGGGATAAATCCCTCTCAGCTAGGTATCCTCACCTGCCTGAAGTAGCGTTAATTTGGTAATTGGCAGAAATTGGATTTAATATATAATTGTTATATTTTAAATAAATATAACATTATTCCATATCTGTGTCACGAGTCTTCTTTGGTGTGGTGGCAAACAACTCTGTGAACTCAGGTTTACAGTGGGCCAAATGCAATTCTGTGAATGCAGAATATAAGCCACAAATGGCTATTAAGTGCTTTTGTTGTTGCTCTCGGAAAATAAGAGGGTCAATCCAGAGCCTGAGGGTACTTCACTGAAAAGGCTGCCACTTGCATTTCAATGGCTCGCCACATGGGGCAGCCACATATACATCCAACAGCTCCTAATATTCAAGAGAAAAGGGCAGGTTATGCCAGAAGATACAACGAAGACTTTAATCTTACGGTTCACAGGCAAAATGGTGGATTCAAAAACCTGTTGCAGAGCAGAGCAGGGATCGAAATGAAAAGGAAATTGCTATATTTTTCTTAAAGGCGGTGAGAGGAGGAAGATGTTTTACAACAGGCCATAACCAAAGAAAGCAAAATAGATTGAGAGTTGACAAACCAAAGTCCCCCACTTTGTACTGAATGTTTCAGAGATACAACTCTGAGCATGCTTACAGTGGGCCAAAATGAATCTCTTCCCATAAAATATGTTGAAGATATTTCACAGTAAAAACATCGATAAAAACAATTCCACATATGAAAAGAATTAAACTATCTAAAAACAATAGAAACAATTAAGAATACAAATTTAGTTGAAACCAGGGTCATAAAATTTCTCATAGTGAGAACATAAAGATTCTCATAAAGTGATGCTTGCAAAATATTAAATCAAGTCCATCGTCACCATGCACTAGCCATGACCTGTTGCTTTTGGGATATCTGTCAATGTCATGGGCCCTGTGGAGGGATCAGGAAGGGATCAGCAAGAGAAGTATGCAGATGGGACTCTGGGAGAGAAACACAGCAGGATGCAGTGGAAGGAATCTGAAACAGGAGAAGGCTTCAGCACTTTAGTCAGTCACAGCTCCACCGCCTTAACTCCCATTACAACTGAAGAAATGCTGTCTGACAGTGGGCCAGACCCTATTCCTCCTCCCATCCCTCCCTTGTTGTGCAAGCTGCCACTGCCAGCACCTCCTATTGAGGAGAAGAAATCTGAGGTGGTGTCTCAGCAGGATCTGGCTGACCTTCCTCCATCCACCCCCCATTGACAAGGGCATGCAGGCAAATGTGCAGACATGAGCAGTTAGCACCAGCTTTCCCCCCTGTTCGTAGGAGTGTCTGCTTGCCAGCCCAGTCCCATTCAGAGAAATCTTCCCCATGCAAATAGAGAGCCCATCCTGAGCCTATTAAAAGAGTCCCAAGAGGTTAATTGTTGCAACAATGTCTTAGCTTGAATAGTCATGCCTTGTACTGTTGTGCAGAGGCACAGAATCCTGTATAATGTTCAAGCTGATTTGTGAAACACTCGAAATTGAAATCCCACATTAAACATAAAAGGGGGGGGAGTCTGAGTCTGAATCCAACAAGGTTAGCCAGGACAGTCAAGAGAATTGTAGCTCATAATAACCATTCTCAAGGCAAGTTGCTTATATTCATTACTGCAATGCTGGACTCAGATTCCCAACATTGAAAATAATGTACGAAGAATCAGATGCCATCTTTTGTCATAAGATGTTCCTTTGTATTCAGATCAGGCCTGAGTACAATTATGTAGCACTTGGGAATGAAGATGCAGCCCAGAAGGCCAGCACTGGAGGCCAAGATGGAGAAGACCTGCACGGCTACCATATATTTCCCCTTCGTGCTCAGATAGGTGGGCACAAAGGACACCCAAACACTGCAGAAGACCAGCATGCTGAAGGTGATCAGCTTGGCTTCATTGAAGGTCCCAGGCAGCTTCCTGGCCAGGAAAGCCACTGTGAAGCAGACAGCAGACAGGAAGCCCATGTAGCCAAGGGAACCGTAAAACATGGCAACAGACCCTTCATTGCATTTCAGAATGATGTGTCCAGGCTGAGAGTGCATGTCAGAATCTGGAAATGGGGGAGTGATCCCCAGCCAGATGGTGCAGATGACAACTTGGACACTTGAACAGGAAATGACAATGGAGATGGCCAGACCCTTCCCCAGCCATTTCCTCACCCTGTTCCCTGGCTTTGTGTCTAGGAAAGCCAGCACCACAGTGATGGTTTTTGCCAACACAGAAGAAATGGCAACTGAGAAGATGATGCTGAAGGCTGTTTGTCGAAGAAGGCAGGTCACTTTCCTTGGCTGGCCGATGAAGAGGAAGGAGGACAAAAAGGAAAGCAGGAGGGAGATGAGGAGGATGTAGGAGAGGTCCCGGTTGTTGGCTTTGACTATTGGAGTTTCAAGGAATTTAATGAAGATTCCTACCACAAAGCCTGTGGTTAAGGATAAGAACAGGGCAAATAAAGCCAGGACGATCCCTAAAGATTGTTCATAGGCCAAGAACACGATAATCTTGGGAATACATTGAACTCGTTCCATGTTTGAATACTGATCTTCTGGACATTTAGTGCAGTGTTCTGCATCTGAGGAGAGGAAAAAGAGTGGCTTCAGGATCACTCATATATCCACAGTTAAGAACCTAAGAAGAGGCTTCTGGATCAGGCCAAAGGGGACCCATCTAGTCCAGCATCCTGTTCCCGTAGTGGCCAACCATTTGCCCCAATGGGAAGCCTACAATTACCTATTATTACATTTCTATCCCACCTTTTCTCCATGAAACTAAAGGTGGTGTACATGATTTTCCCCCACCCCATTTTATTATCAAAACTACCCTTGAGGTACGTTAGGCTGAGAGAAATTGTATTTCATGGCTGAGCAGGGATTTGAACCCTGGTCTCCCAGCTCCTAGGCCAGTGCTCTAACCACTACACCACACTGGCACTCTTTTGAAACAATGGTATTTAACTTGTAACTGATGGGAGTGATCTGCTTTAATACTAAATTTTAAAATAACTTGGTGTGTTTTCTCTTTTGATAAATAGAATACAACTTGGTAAGTGGGTATTCATGGTAAGAAGGTATTTTGAAGTGGTTTGCCTTTTCCATTCCTCTGAGGCTGAAAGACAGGGGCTGGTTTAGAATTACTCAGTGTATTTCTTAACTATGTGAACTTCCAGCCATAGTACAGCACCTTAGTCATAACCCTTCCTCCATAGCTATGAAGTTTTACAGTTAGGAATGGAATTTCTAAGAAAATATAAGAAATAAGAACACCTGTAACAAACTATTAAAACTGTGGTGCTCATGGAATTTCAGCCACCCTGAGCTGAGCAAGCCAAACCCAACCTGGTATTGTTAAGGAACATGGTTGTCTGGCCGATCAAGAACAATGGAACAATGGATGTACCGGGCTTGCTCGAAGGCACATTCACAATAGTAACTGGTTTCAACTGGCCTCAAAAACCACCAATAAGGTGAGACAGCAGAACAATGGTGATATTAATAAGATGGACAGAATATTGGAATAAGAAGTAGAATTACCTAATGCTTTCTGATTGGTTTGGAAAGATTGCAGAGAGGAGGAACTGTTACGTTATGTGGGAAGGAACTTGTGGGATTGGTAAACTAATGTCACATGCTGCATCAGTACTGTATAAAAGAGCTTGCACACAGTGCCTCATTGCAGTCTCTCCTGGATGTCTCTGAGAGGCTGACCCTGCATATGCTTGTAAAGAATAAAGACTTACCTTTTTGCTTCAAGCCTGTGTCTTCAACTTTCTTCAAGGAGCTCCAGTCAAAGGTCCCGAAGGAGAAAATTCTCCATCACCAGTTCATATCTCTAGGGTTTGTAGACACTTTACTCCAATTCTTTTAGGTGATGTGTTAATTATTCCCCTCTCCATGCCCAATCCCTCCTCCTCCTGCTGCATCCCGTTCTGCAACCCTGTTGCAAATGGTACTTTATTTTTCTTTCCCCCCCAACTTGTGCATAAAAGCATAACACTGTTCAAACAAATATTTGTATTTCAACTGGATTGTAGCAGTGAAAATACAATTTTTTAAATAAAACTTACTCTGGAACAAATGAGCATGCTCAGTTGCCAAGGTAACCAGAGGAAGTGGTGCTTTGACCTTAAGAGGGTGTGGTCATTAGAAAGCTGTGTAATTGATCCTTTCCCTTCAGTGTGAATGGAAAAAAGCAATTGGATGGTAGGAAGTCTAAACCTTGGCAATCTCATGCGATGGCAAACGCTTTGTCTTTAATACTAAGTCCAGCTCCCATGTGAATGAGCCCTAATAGTCTGACGCAGTCAGCATATTGCAAACTCATATTTTGTTTAAATTGCAAAGGTTAGTAAATAAATTAAAATGTGTACCAACTGTATATAAAACACACACGTGTGTGTGTGTGCATGCATGTGTGCATGTGTGTCTGGATATGACACAAACAAATAACATTGTGAGGGAGTTGATTACTGAATCCTTCACCACTTCCACCATTTCCCACCACCTAAGGTCATTTTGGACACAATGAGAAGACATGATTCATTAGAAAAGATAATAATGCTGGGAAAAACAGAAGGAAGTAGAAAAAGAGGAAGGCCAAACAACAGATGGATTGATTCCATAAAGGAAGCCACAGACCTCAACTTACAGGATCTGAACAGGGTGGTTCACGACAGATGCTCTTGGAGGTCACTGATTCATAGGGTTGCCATAAGTCGTAGTTGACTTGGAGGCACATAACAACAACAAAAGGTCATTTGCTTCAACTTCAGGTTCTAGAGATGTCTCAAGAGATATTGCCCTATCCTCAAAATTCTGCTCATTCCTCTGGAGTCACTTGCCTTCCATGGTGGAGATTGTCCCTTCCGTGCAGGGAGCACAATTGTGGCAGCAAAGTGGCTCTCCTTCCCGGATCACCTTGAAGTCCCCAGGTCGGCAGCTCTCAGTACATCTGGAACGAGGCACTGTCTACCCACAAAGACAGAGGATCAAGAGTGAGGGGTATTTCTATGTGTGGAAGCTCACTGGAGCCAATAAGAGTTTTCCCCTCATGCCAAGTAACAGTGCCAGTGTGGTGGTGATGAGAGGCAATGTCATCTGGAGTTTACCACAGGAGGAAAAGGTTAAACACTTAACCCAAACATCACAGTCCCAATCATGATCAGGCCCTCTGAAAATGCCTTTTTTTTAAAAAATGTCAAGTAATGTTGAATGCCACAGTTTGGACCTTGATTTTGATTAAAATGTATAAAATTGCAGTTTAAGCTAACCCTTGCAAGAAGTTATTTCATCCCGCTCAGTGCTGTTCTCAAATCTGCCTAACCTCATGGATTTCCTACAAGAGCAGACCTCTTCTAGTCTATTTAGATCCTTGCTCTCACTTCTTCTAGCCTGTTCCATTGCATCTTCTCTGTGTTTGTTATTATACAGCACATGCTCAGAGACACATGTTACCAAATTCTTCCAAGCTACACAGCAAGTGGATTGGACTGTGAGAGACCAACCCAAATGGTGTTTGCATTTTGACCAATTTGTAGGGCAGTCCAATATCTCAGAGAGGAGGTCAGGTCTTCTGCTCCGCTGGTGCATTCCCAATAGCTGCCCAGTTTCCATGCTTTTTAAAGATTGATAGAAATATCTGTGGGCTATAGGTACGTTCTTAAACTGCAAGGTTTTTTTTGCCTATTAGTGAATTTTCTTACGTCATTTGGAAACCTTTTCCATTTTTGAACTGAATTGGGAAGGTTCAAAGGAACCCAGGTTGCTGACCGGAAACTACACTTTTGTAGGCTCAGAGATGGCCTACAAAGGCATGCCTAGCTTTGCCTGCCCATTACAGTCTAAGGGTCTCAGTAAAAGTCATTCCGCCTGTAAGCTGGTTTTCTAACATGAGACAGAGTTGTTGGTTGTTATGTGCCTCCAAGTCGACTACGACTTATGGCGACCCTATTAATCAGCGACTTCCAATAGTATCTGTCATGGATCACCCTGTTCAGATCTTGTAAGTTCAGGTCCTTGGCTTCCTCTCTGTGGATATCAAATCATAATTATGTATAATTATGCATATGTTTCAAAAAGCTGTTTTGAAATTGTGTTCAGGTAAGATTGTGTTAATAGAATGTTAAAAGAGGCACAAATGATGTTTGAATGACAGGTGGGAGGGGGTATTTATTTTATTTATTTATTGTTTGATTTATATCCTGCCCCTTCCTCATAAAAACAAACTTTAAAACATATTAAAACAAAACATCTTTAAAAACGTTTCTTAAAAAAGCTTTCAAAACATCCTCTAAGATTAAAAACATTTTTTTAAAAAGGTTTAAGAACATATTAAAAAGCAAGCAAGGTATGCGAGTGAGAATGCAGAGTGGATTAAAAAACTCAGAGTTGGACAGTTAGAGGTGGTTGCTATTAGGGGACAAGAAGAGTTCATCTTCAATAATCCAGTCTCAAAGTTACCAGAGCATGGAGCACTGTGGCCAAGTCATCTGTGCACAAAAGGGCATTCCAAGCGACTGAGGCCACCTGAGTCTCCAGTGACAATGTTAGTTAGTTACTTAGTTTATTTGTTTATTGATATCCTGCCCTTCCTCCCATTAGGAGCCCAGGGTGGCAATGTTGGACCCTGGTGACCTGCCTGTTCCAGGGGAGTGTCCAGAACAGGCTGTCTCCCCACCTCCCGGACTTGAGAACTCTGATCACATAACACTTCTGTCTTTTCAGGATTCAGCCTCAATTCATTGGCCCACATCTAGCCCATCACCGCCGCCAAGCACCGGTCCAACACCTCAACTGCCTCTCCCAATTCAGATGGAACAGAAAGATAGAGTTGTGCGTCTTCTGCATATTAGTGACACCTTACTCCAAGTCTCCTGATGACAGCTCACAGCAGCTTCATATAGCTGTGAAAGAGTATGGGGGATAAGATGGGACCCTGTGGAATACCACAGGAGAGTTCCCATGGTATCAAACAGAGGCCTCCTATAACTACTTTTTGGAAGTGGCCCTGGAGCTATGAAGCACATGCCCCCAAGCTCCACCTCCCTAAGATGCTCCAAAAGGATACCATGGTCAAAAGTATCAAAAGCTGCTAAGGGATCAAGGAGAATGAGCATTGTGAAAATTGAAGTCAGATCATTTTTATTCCAGATTAGTTGATCCAGAACACTTTCATCTATAGTTCCACCCATCATCAACTCTGGGTCCAGCCCCTGCCAGCATGTATCCCCTGATAAATATCTGTGAGGGAATGTGACGACCATATAAAGTTGCCTGTTCCTGAGGTAATATGGGACTCAGAAAACAGGAACTTTAACTTCATTATGCCACTTGGGGTTGCCCAGTTGGCACTGATCCAAGACAGGGTCTTTTCACTGGTGGCTTCTCATTTGTGGGCTGCCCTCCCTGGTGAGTTGCATCTCTCTAACTCAAGAGGAATTTAAAAACATTCATTTACGCAGATATTTGATGGTTGAAAAATACTGTCCCTGGCAATGCTGAAATTATTAGTTTTGAGTGTATATGACTGTTTTTATTTATTTATTACATTTATACCCCACCTTCCTTTTATGATAGAAGCCCAAGGCAGCTTACAGATGGTTCCCAGGCAGTCTCCCATCCAGACACTGACCAGACGTGCTGGTCTCATGTGCCTTCAGACCATAGCCTGGAACTGTTTTTAACAGTTTTTAGAAGATTTTAATTATCACTGACATGTTTGCTGCCCTGGGCTCCTTTGGAAAGAAGGGTGGGATATATATGTAATAAGTAATTATATAAAGTAATGTTTAATTGCCGTGCTTTTTGGTTAATGAGTGGATATGTAGGGTACTTTCCTTTAAGATTAAATGCTTTTCTCCTGCGGGGGATAAAATTATCAGCACTTAATGAGAATGAAATGAATTGAATGGCTTCACCCACCTTATTAAACCAATGGGACCAAACAATGGCATCCTGATCAATGGTGACTTGTATGCCTGGGCTTCCCTGTCTTTCCATACTGCCTATTTTCTCTACATGAAGGGAATTATTAGGAAACTTCATGACGTTCACAATGTCAAAGTCAGCTGCCAGGTCCCCCTTCTCATCCAAATACACTCCATCCATGGAAGAATTGTAAAACCGGATGTTTCTCAGGAAAGGAAGAAACTAGAATGACAGAGGACAAAATCCCAGCATTTAGAGAAGTTGGTTATTTCCACTCTGTTAGTTCACATACTGTATGTTCTAAACACAGATTGGCCAAGCAGGGTATTTTTGTTTTGTTTTAAATGTTCACAGTGTAACTGTGGTGTTGGGAAATGGGGCCTTCCTTCAGCAGTGAAGACTAAGAAAGAGGTACCTGAAAAAGGAAAAGAATTGCAGCAGTGGATGAGCAGAATCCAGCGAGCCTCAGAAACAGGCAAAATGCCACAGCATCTCACCACTGCTTGTGAAAGTCTCTCAGAGACTCGCTCCAAGATAGTAAGCTGCCTCATAAAGTTAAACCCCTAGTCCATCTATTTCAGCACCGATGAGGTTGCCTGACAGCAGCTTTCCAGTTTTTCAGACAGGAATCTTTCCCAGATCTACCTGTGGACCCCCAAAGATTGAACCTGAGGCCTTCATGAGCTTTATCAGAGTGATGACTTCTTTGCAAGTTGGCATCTTTAGGTAAAATAACGGCTGCCGAATAGAAATGATTGCCTTGTTCAGTGAAACAATATCCATCCACATCACTAGACGGGGGGGGGGGAGAAATACCTGTGACGGCTGGCCTCTTTCGCCTTCCAACCTGTTTCCACCTGCCATCAACATTCGCTTGGATCTGGACAAGTATGCAGCATTCAACGCGTGTGCCAGAGCTTGGACTGTGTTGTAAATGCCGTAGGTGTCTTGAAACAGGCTCCTTTCAAGGACATCCTGACGGAAACCTGCCAGGTTCTCCTTCTCGCTGCATCGGTTCTGGCCTTTCACAGATAACACATGCTTCAAATAGAAGCAATCATATCCTTCTGGCCAAAGTGGATAGACATTACTGTCCCCATAGATAACTGGCATGCTATCGTCATATTTAGATCCTTTTTTTGTCTGGATAAATAAAGATAAAAAACCACGGCTATTTTTGTTGCGAAGTGCCCAGAGACAGGTATTGGAGCTGGCATATGGCAGAGCTGTTGTGATCCAAATTTTCCCTGCAAACGGTTTCAGGGTTGTGTCCATGGTTGTTACCATGTGTGCTACATCAAAGAAGGACTGAGACTCTCCATAGTAAAGAAATACAGTGACGTGTCCTTGCATGAAAATCAAAGGTTGGTTTGGTTCCTCTAGATGCCAAAAATATGTAGAAGAAGCCTGTCGTGACATGATGTGTGAGAAGGCAACACAAACTCCACTCCTGATCAGCAAGGGTGTCAAGGTCCTCACAAACCTCTCTCCATTGTCAGTGTCAGGAGCAAAGAGACCGATCCATGTCCACCTGAAATGCAGGAGTAGTCTCACAATCCCTGGGCTTGGAGGTTCTTGATTTGGAATCATCCGGTAGACGAAAGCAGATTGTGTTTTGTCAAGAAAATGGTAAACAGAAGCGTAACTAACCTAGTAAGAGAGGAAGAGATGGAGGGTTCTTTTGTTTTCAGGACAAAGCTCAGATATTATTTATTAACTGGAACTGAGGACAGGGAAGGCCATGTTCTACAGTGTTTCTCTGTGCACTCATTTAATGGTGATGTAGGGTGCCTCTAGGCAGCAATTTTATTCAATCATTCTCATCTTTTTTCATACACACACACACACACACACGAAATTAACTAGAGCTACAGGCTGCCTCTGCTTGTGTATTCCTACCTGGGGAATGTTGTAGCATGTTCTTAGCAATGTGCTCCTCAAATTCTTTTTTAGCATCCCTTATTGTCTTCTTGCATTTCTTTTGCCAGAGTTTGTGTTCTTTTTTATTTTCTTCATTCAGACAAGACTTGCATTTTCTGAAGAAAGACTTTTTGCCTCTAAGAGCTTCCTTGACTTTGCTCGTTAACCATGCTGGCATTTTCTTGGCCCTGGCGGTACCTTTTCTGAACTGCGGTATGCACTCCAGTTGAGCTTCTAATATAGTGTTTTTAAACAACTTCCAAGGATTTTCGAGTGATGTGACCCTCTGGACTTTGTTTTTCAGCTTTCTTTTTACCAATCCCCTCATTTTTGTGAAGTTTCCTCTTTTGAAGTCAAATGTGACTTGGATTTTCTTGGCAATTGGCCAGTTACATGTATGTTTAATTTAATAGCACTGTGGTCACTGCTCCCAATCGGTTCAACCACACATCTTGCACCAGGTCCCGGTCCCTACTGAGGATTAAGTCCAGGGTTGCCGTCCCTCTGGTCGGTTCCATGACCAACTGGTGTAGGGAATAGTCATTTAAACATTAATGTTCTGTTAAGCTCTGAATACATATTAGTCCAACACTGTCCCAGGGGAAGGCAGAGGTGCAGTCATGCTTAGGAGAGATGAAACTGACCTGAGGGAGTGGCAGGGAGGGGAGGGGGTGGGGCAAAAGGGAGAGGAAGGGCAGGTTTGATCATTTGCATGCTTATTGAGTTCATTGAGATTTACTCCTGTGCAATCACGCTTAGGATAGGTGAAACTGACCTGGGGGAGGGACAGGGAGGGGAGAAGATTGGATGGGGGCACTGGGCAGAGAGGAAGCCCCTTTCCTACACTCAAAATCCAAGGCCCTCCTCCGGTGCCTCCTCCTAGGGAAGTTTAGAGGAGGCAACAAGGGAGAGGGCCTTCTTGGTTTTGGCTCCCAAATTATGGAATGATCTCCCTAACGAGGTGTGCCTGGCACCAACACTGTTATCTTTCTGGCGCCAGGTCAAGACTTTCCTCTTCTCCCAGACATTTTAGCATGTCTTTTAATTGGCTTTTAAAGATGTGTTTTTGAATTTGTATATTTGTTTTTAATGTTTTAATTGTTGTTGAGCTTTGGCTATGGGGCGGTATACAAATGTAATAAATAAATAAATTGTGAACAGCATCATTGCTTTTTAAGCTTTCCCCCACCTTTTCATTCTACAGCAGGCACATGTAGCCTTCCACCCAAACTTAAACCAAAGCTGTCCCTGGCCACATCCACACTAGGCCTTTATTTCACTTTGGATAGTCATGGCTTCTCTCAAAAGAATCCTGGGAAGTGTAGCTAGTGAAGGGTGCTAAGAGTTGCTAGGAGACACCCTGTTCCCCTCACAGACCTTCAGTCAGAGTGGCTGACCATTAAACCAGTCTGGCCACTGGAGTTCTCTGAGTGGAACAGGAGTCTCCTCTCAGCACCCTTCACAAACTACACTTCCCAGGATTCTCTGAGGGAAGCCATGACTGTCTCACGAGAAATCAAAGTCTGGTGTGGCTGTGGCCCCCTGATTAGGCAAGCCCAGCAGCTGTGAGTCTGGCTTGTAGAACACTGACAATTGGTTCTTACTGAGCATGCCCAGCACTATCATTCAGTTCAATGCAAATTTTCTTAAATTAATTAAAAATCAGCCAGGCATTTTTTCAACTTTTAAACTGCAGAAGATGAAGGTCAGAGTATGGGACAAGGTCAGTAATAGGATTACAGGCACTCTGTGAACATGGCTGATTTTTAATGAATTTCAACAGATTGTGAGAACTCTGACAGAAAGAAGTCCAAAAGGGCTCTGGGTTTTTTTTCTCACTTTTTAGACTTTGAACTCTTGATTCTCTCTGACTGTTTTGTGTATCGCCATGAAAATTGAGAGGTTGTTAAGCAAGTGTTTCTGAGTTCAGAACTATAGGTTTTGTAAAGTTTTGTTTTGAAATTAGCTTATGGGAAGCATCAGAATGGCATGGGGGTATTTTCCATTTAACACTGCGGAATGTGAAAAATCCCCGCTGGCTATAGTATACAGCCACTCTCGTGGCTGTATAATATTGAACAGTTATAAAATAAATGAAACTTTGGGGCTCCCAAGTCAGC
Organism: Rhineura floridana; assembly: GCF_030035675.1. Taxonomy (NCBI): domain Eukaryota; kingdom Metazoa; phylum Chordata; class Lepidosauria; order Squamata; family Rhineuridae; genus Rhineura; species Rhineura floridana. The sequence goes on along the minus strand of NC_084482.1, from coordinate 224,419,199 downwards.
TGTTGACTTGAGCTACTAGTCAAAAGGGATTGTGGGCCATCCAGTTCTATTTCCTGCAAACACAAACAAAACCAAAAACTACACAGAAGTCGTATTATGTTAGGTGATGAAAAAATGACTGATAACAATGTGAAAAGTAAACTGAGTAGTCCCGGCTCCCCTAGAATCCCAAACCCTGATCAACATGCCCATCTCTCCTCTCCCTGCAAAAGATGCTCCCTGCAGACTCCACTGTGACTCTCCACAGAGTATTCACCAATGTTGAATGAAGGGAACAATCCTGAGTAGTCAATCCCATGTTAAGGGTGGTGATGCCCTTAATATCCAGTACGACACATTCAGGAAGGAAGCCGGCTTTGCAAACCATGCAAGGTCCTGAAGCAAATGGAGGTTTCCAGATTGGGATCGTATCACACATGACAAAGCAAGAACATTTGGGCTAGTCTGAGTCAATGGGGGGGGAGAGAATGGGTATAAAACTGGAAATGAAAAAGGAAATGGACTGCCTTCAAGTCTCTCCCGACTTATGGCGACACTATGAATAGGGTGATCATGGTAAGCGGTATTCAGAGGGAGCTTTCATGATGGTGCTTGTTGGAATTAAGCAAGTAAACTAAGTAAAGGTTTCTGAGCAGCCTTCTGGTTCCTGCACAGAGAAATCTAACAGGTAAAGGAAACAGGGTTTAAGCTAACCTAAGCTGTTCCCTCAAAGGCTTTTTTAAAAAATGTGCATAGCATTTTTATTTTTAATATGGAGAAGGGTCACCGGTCAGAAAGGGGCTTCCCGCCTCCCCTCGCTCTCTCTGTGAAGCAGCTGAGGAGCTTCAGCCACTTTAACGGTTAAACAACAGCAGAGCCAAAGGAAGAGCTCAAATGAGGGTTTCCTGCCTTTCCTGCCCCTGCCTCTTGGCAAGAAATGCAGGGTGGAAGTGCCAGAGGAGCCCGTCTTTGTGCGCAGCAATGTTGGCAAGCGGGGTTGCACGGAGGGAGCCTCGAAACAAAGGTATGCAATTGGGGGCGGAGGGGAGGTTGGAAGAGAGAAGGACCCCCCTCTTAAAAAAAGGTGGTAAGAGAAAAATCAACTCTGTTGAAATGTGGACTGTGCATACCATGGACTGTGAAAAAGACAAATAACTGGGTGTTAGAACTAATTAAACCAGAACTGTCACTAGAAACCAAAATGATGAAACTGAGGTGACCATACTTTGGACACATAATGAGAAGACATGATTCACTAGGAAAGACCATAATGCTGGGAAAAATAGAAGGGAGTAGAAAAAGAGGAAGGCCAAACAAGAAATGGATTGATTCCATAAAGGAAGCTACAGATCTGAACAGGATGGCTCATGTCAGATGCTGCTGGAGGTCGCTGATTCACAGGGTTGCCATAAGTTGTAATTCACTTGAAGGCACATAACAACAACCCAGCAGACCCTCCAGATCTGAGGATTCAGCTCTGCCCCATCCCGTCTGCCTCTCCGCTGAGCTGGGCTGGCTGTGTTGGGGCCGGATCAAAGCATCCCTCGGGCACATCTGTAGTTTTGATGATGAATTTAAGGGCCTTAAGCCTGGAGATGGAGGCACCTCATAGTTGGAACAGAGCTAAGGAGACAACAGTGCGCTAAATGGACCATGTGTCCTCATTTGTCCTTTGGTTCAGCTGTGATAGTTGAATAGTGAGGCTCTTCTTTAAATACTACCATTCTACCAGCCCTCCCCAGTTTCCTATTTTGTTAAAGGTCGCCATTTAATCTAGGAAAGCAGAAACATGGCCCTGCCCTCCTTGTTTTTGGGAGGCCTGGCAGACAAACTGTTTAGCGAATGATGTTTTCCTGCAATGGGTGCAAATTGGTGGGAGCTACTTCCGCTCCCTCTTCCTACACCAGGTGTAAGTTCCCTACTAAATCAGAGGGCATTATCCAGTTACTCCACACCACACACCTTTATGGCACATTCACAGTGTACATTGAAAGCATATGGCTTCCTCCAAAGAGTCTTGGGAGTTGTAGTTTATGAAGGGTGCTGGGAATTTTATTCACCCTGAACTTGAACACAAACTGTTTAGCGAGTGACGTTAACTTGATTCATCCAGTTAATGGCACCATTCCAGGCAGAATACAGTGACATCTCGCAGAGGAGGCTATCCACTTTGCTCAATTGAATGATTTTTCATAGCCCACAGCAGATTTTGGAATGCTCACCGCAAATTCCCCTGTTTACTCTTCTTTATTTTAGCTGGGAAAGACTGGTATCTCTTAGAATACACCCTCCCTTTTCCTGGGGTGTATGATTTGTCCTGGCCCAGACTACAGTTTGGGGTGGGCACCCCCAGTTACTTATTTTTCCCTTCATGTTTTTGTCTGTTTTTGTTTGGCATAGATGCCCTCATCCGTGCCCTGCACCCAGTGAAACCCTAAGAAAGGGGTGGGTGTCTTTTTACATCCCTCCGTTGTGAGAACTATTCATTTAGTCCTGCTTTCACCTTCATGATATTTAAACACTTACTGATGCATGAGAGCATATTTCCTCTTATCCCATGATTGCTGTGTTGCACTCCATGTTTGGTAATTCTGTCTTCCATAATATTTTCCACTACTTTTCCCGGAACAGCTAATAGGCCTCTGATTTCCCAGATACCTTCGGTGTCCGTCTGGCTTTCAAACTGTAATACATTTGCCAGTCCATATGGTAACAAGTCTTTGGGAGAAGGTATTCACCGGTCAGAAAGGGGCTTCCCGCCTCCCCTCGCTTGGGGTTGTTTGGGTTGTTTTCAGACCTCTCAGGTAGATGCCATCTGGACCTGACATGATTTGTGAACACTAAAGGAAAAGATCCTGCTTGCCACATCTCTCTTCAGAGTGCGAGTGGAGGGCAGATGATGTCCACACCTTGCCTGGGAGTATGAATGAGGAAAGTAATTGTATTCTTCTTCCAGGGACTGGTGACATTTGAGGAAGTGTCCTTGCACTTCACCAAGGAGGAACGGGCTCAGCTGGATCCAGACTAGAGAGCTCTGTACAGGGAGATCATTCAGGAGATTCAGGAGATGGCAACCTGTTCTGTTAGAATTAGGAGAGGTTAAGGATAGCCTTCTTACTCCCTTCCTGGCATCCCTGCTTCACAGATCTGACCCGCTATGCATTTCAGATTATCCGGTGGAGTTGCCATCATTTCCTACACCCCCTTTTCCCAGACAGGAAGACTCTGGGGGCCAATTTAGTACTGATAATTCTGGGATCCTAGGGACAGGATCCCCTGCGCTTCCCAGCCAGAGCCCTCTTTAACTTACTATAGGGTCTAAAACCAACACTCTCCCTCTATTGCTGCCACCATTCTGAAGTCAGCTTTGCTTTAGCACCTCAAAATCCTTTTATTGGGTAGTGGGGCACCCACATTTTAGCTCAAGGATCTACCTGATCCAAAGTCACTACTTACCTCCAGGATATTGATCCTCTCAGGTGTAAACCTGTTTGGCTGGTCCACTGCAGGATTTTTCCTGATGGTGGATGAGGCACAAAGGCTGCATATCACAGCCCACCTTTTAAGGATATTTCCTCCCACAGAGGTTTGTGGGGCACTGGACACTCTTGGATCAATTAATGCTGAACTCACGTAGTGCAGGTGTGTGTGTGTGTTATGTCCCTTCAAGTCGATTTCGACTTATGGCGACCTCCAGCAGCATCTGTCATGAACCACCCTGTTCAGATCTTGTAAGTTCAGGTCTGTGGCTTCCTTTATGGAATCAATCCATCTCTTGTTTGGCCTTCCTCTTTTTCTATTATTTTCTATTATTAAAGCTAGATTAACTAAGCACATAGAAGAACAAGCCTTGCTGAAGCAGAGCCAGCATGGCTTCTGCAAGGGAAAGTCCTGTCTCAGTAACCTATTAGAATTCTTTGAGAGTGTCAACAAGCATATAGATAGAGGTGATCCAGTGGACATAGTGTACTTAGACTTTCAAAAAGCATTTGACAAGGTACCTCACCAAAGGCTTCTGAGGAAGCTTAGCAGTCATGGAATAAGAGGAGAGGTCCTCTTGTGGATAAGAAATTGGTTAAGAAGCAGAAAGCAGAGAGTAGGAATCAACGGACAGTTTTCCCAATGGAGGGCTGTAGAAAGTGGAGTCCCTCAAGGATCGGTATTGGGACCTGTACTTTTCAACTTGTTCATTAATGACCTAGAATTAGGAGTGAGCAGTGAAGTGGCCAAGTTTGCTGATGACACTAAATTGTTCAGGGTTGTTAAAACAAAATGGGA